>NC_072739.1:33437448-33553932 GCF_026930045.1 Uloborus diversus
ATATTTTAACGAAAAATATTTTTTAGGTAAAAAGACGAGAAATTGATGATGAAACACTTATATTTTAAAACTTGTGCCTTTTTTTTAAATTTCGTAGTTTTAATATAATACATTCAGTAACTACAAAAAAGTTGTAATTTATTGCATTTAAGTCATTTATTGCACTATATTTTGAACACTTTTTTTTGCATGCATGCATAAATGTTGAAAAATTTGGTTTACGGAAGAACATAAAACTTCTCATGGATACGAACTGAAATTTTCAATGACGAATTTTAATTTCAACGTAACTTGTAAATTAAAATCAGCTGTTTAAATAAGTTACATATATATATATATATATATATATATATATATATATATATATATATATATATATATACTTAAATTTTTACATTGAATAAATATATTAAATAGTCAAAAAATATATAGATAATTTTGACATATTTTGTTCTGTTTTTGATATTTTCTCACAAAATATAGTTTCTCAAAAAGTAGTTTTGGACACTTTTGGACACAAGGGTTTTTTAATAGGATGGTAAAAACCTTGCCAACCCTGCTTTCATTTGCACACATGCATAAACATTATCGAAATTTGGTTACTATTATCGAATAAATAAAAATAAACTCAAGCATACAAATTGAGATTTCAGTCAAGAATTCAATTTCTATGTAACTAGATTAAATCAATTGCATAAATAAGTTGAATGTTCACATTGAATAAATGTTCAATATAAAACATTACTTTGATACATTTTATTCTGCTTTTGATGCTTTCTAACAAAACACAATTTTTCTTAAAAAATTGTTTTGGACAGTTTTGAACACAAGGGTTTTGGACAGGACGGTAAAAACCAGGGTTTTTACCATAGTGTCCAAAACCTTGCCAACCCTGTTATATATGCTTGCATTTTTTTATAAATTTTAATTTCTGTCTTCGACAATATTCAATTTTTTGCAACTACTCGGTATTGGCCGAGTATCTGATCAAAATTTGGCCGAGTACCGAGTAGTTACCGAGTACTCGGTACCTCTCTAATACAAAGGATATGCAGGATTTTTTTTAAAAAATGCTAATCTAGGCTTGCATTTTCAAGCATTTTTCAACTGTCAAAGTATTAAAATAAGTATTTCATGCAAAATGACTAAAATCCCAAAAATTAGAAGAAACAAATTTTTGCCACTGCATTAATAGACACATATCCCAAATATTGAGTTTTATTGGTAGGGAGTCCGCTTTACTGACAGATTTTTAAGTCTAAAGTAAACACTGCTTTTGAAATCAATATTAGGATTGTAAACATAAATTAATATCAACATATTATTCACTCTGAAAGAAACTTAAGAGTTATTGGAAAATCTTACCTCATGTATAATGGGAGAGATGACAGCTGATGTTTCAAAATGTTTGAAGCTTTAAAACATTCATTGGAGCAAAAATACTAGAAAACAATTTGTGAAAAGCTAAAATTTTATTCAAATTAAAAGGTAAAAATTTTAATTTTGAATTGAAAAAAAAATATTATTCACAAGCATTAAATATCATTATTTGATGTCATATAAATAAAATTACATAAAATGATAAAGAGTGTCAGTGAAAAGTAACTTTAATAACGTAAAAAATGCAAATTTTTAAGAAAAAAAATGTGGACATGTGTTTTGAAGTTACGAGGAACTACTTTTCAATGCAAAAAGATTTGAGTTTATGAATTTCAAGACATCTAACAAAAGACTAAACTTTTAAAGAATCCTTTAATTAAATTACTAAGCTCACATTCTCCATGATCGTAACTTTTGGATACAATATATACAAACAACACATTGCAAATAGATTGCAATGGCTTTTTTTTACTCAAATTTTGTTCAATTTCATGCAGTAGTTTTTGTTCAGAGCAGCCACAAAAGAAAAAAAAAGTCACACACAGACATTCTCCAAAAATGGTCAAAATGGACTCGGCACACATCAAAATGTGCAAATTTGTCGAAATTCAAAAACCTTCATGAATCCAGCACTTTTGTGTATGACACATAGGAAAAAGTGAAGAGGGAAATCCAACTACAGACCAAAACCTTTTGCCCATGTAGGTAAAGAAGAAAATGGAATATTAAAATGGAAACGTACCTTTCTTTCAGTAAGGTCATAAACTTTGTTGTCTAAGCAACAAATATGATATGTTTGCTTCTTAACCTAAAATATTGAAGAATGTTGAAAAGCATTTAATACACTCAAATGAAACAAAAAAATACTACTTCAATTCAGTAAATTATAACATAAAGATAACACATTAAATAAGACATCCATTGAGCATAGTGCATAGTTCTAGGCAGTGGTATAGCAAGGGTAGGGCGGAGGAGGCAGTATACTTTTGGGGGTGGCTATTCAGCATCTTTAGTGTGGAAAAAATATCTAAATTAGGGAATCACACTTGAAATCTATGACTGGAGGGAAAGAAAAAAAATATTCGGTTTTGGTATGACTACAACTGTGCTTGCTTTTCAGTGTTTAAAACTTAAATTTCAGAAAATATTCTAGAAAAGCCTCCGACTTCCTAACGCCAATTAAATTCAAAAACTGACTTCAGTTTTGATGATTTGAATGAGGAATAAAATTTGAACAATATTTACATGTAATTTTCATTTGTTAGGAATTTTTTTAGAAACTCTTTTTGGTTTTAATGCTGCTTTAAAATTCCTCACAAGCTCATTTGATATTAATTTTAGAAGACTATGTTTCAAATGACGAAGTGATTCTCCAAAATAATCTTTCACAGTTAAATATTTTTTGACTTTAGTCAATCAAATTTATCTTTTTCCGGGACCTGAAGTAAACTGGCCGGGACACCAGGACGTCGTCTGAAATTTGGACTGTCCCGGTCAAACCCGGACATCTGGCAAGCCTATGCATGACTATTGAGGACTTTCACAAAAGACACAAATAGATTAACTAAAAATGACACAAAACAAAAATACAAATATTAGTTAAATTTCAACCAGATATTCAGTATTCAGAGGAATATTCAGTTATAATTTTGAGAAAATATTTTGCATTTGGCAAAAGCTGGTATGCAGTGCATCTTTAATTGTATGCTTGCATATTTTTACCAAGTGGAGAAAGAGAAATTAAAAAATGAACATTGCTTTAACCATCAATTCTTGTCAAAAAAAAAAAAAAAACCACAAGTGTGCTGGTAGAAGTTGAAAAATAAAAAATTCTTGTGTAAATCCGTAATGTTATTTTTCCTTTATTATTTTTTATGATAAAAACCCAAAAATGTGTATGATAGTAAAACAAGCTCAGCCTGAATCATAGCTAGGTGCCGAGTCAGAGCATTTCTCGGCTGTGTGTTCCTGGTCAGCGGATATAACTTGCAAGATACCAATTTAAAGCTAAAGATTTTCAAGGGATGTACACTGCTCCAAGGTTTACACTGTATTTAAGGACTCGAGGACTTGTTACAATCTCTTTTGTTACATGGCTAAAATCATCTGTACCTGTTTTATAGAGTTGGAGCACAAGGGATACCCACAAAGACGATCAATACTTCTTTCTACTATGACATCCTCATATTCAGTAGTACATAGTTTAGGGCACTGAAATTGGAAATTAAAATTAGTAGGTAATGAAACAAATAAGAACATATAACAATAATGACATTAATTTGCAACAGCAAATATAATTAAGGCAACCTTTTCTGCCTGGTTGTAGTTATAATATTTATTACATATAGAATAAGAAAAAAAAAATACAGCATAAAAGGCATATTGTGAAATATTAATATGATATTCAGTAAGCATAGATTGAAAAATATTTAGAAATGGGAAATATTTCATTAATAAATTTGCTTTGTATCATGACAAAACTTTAAATAATTAAATAAAAAGTTTTAAAGTACCATGTTTTTAAAATGAACTAAAAACTACAAAATAATTTCTCTAATCTTTATGTAGATTTAAATCCCAAACAGTTTCAGAATTTCTTACAGACTGTCTGGGAAATTTGTGATTATGAATTTTAATAGCTATAAAAATTATTGAAAACTTTGAAAGGAAAACTATGGGGAACATGTAACAGACAATTGAAGCATTTATAATTAACTAACAATTTTATCGCTCTGTAAACAGTATAAACTGAGGTGTAAGTTTTCTCATTGCTAACATTTATTTACACTTACAGCCATGTATTGTGCATGCATTTTCCTTTTAAAGCTTACAAGTATTTTAATAACTATTATAAACAGTCTGTAACAAATTCTGAAATTGTATAGGGCTTTAAATCTACATGAAGCTTCGGGAAATTTTGTACTTTTAGTTCATTTTAAAAATGTGGTACTTTAAACTTTTTTATTTCATTAATTATTTTTTGCTTTTTAGTATTGTGTGTCTAAAATGTTCCATTTGATTTTACATACTTCGATCAGACAATGATTAAGAAGGTTAAATCAGGATCCAACTAAAGTTTTTGAAGGCACTAGGCACGAAATTAATCTGTTGCCTCCCTCCCCCTTGAGCTTACTTTAAATGCAGAAGCAGTAAATATCTTGATACTTGCGTATTAACATATCTGTACTAAATTTGGTGGTATCTTATATTACAAAAAATAGAAGCGACATAGTATTACAATAACTGAACATGATAATATAAGATGTCGTCAAACTTTGCCCGTTGGAAAAGCTATCAAAATTATCTGTGGTAGAACTTTAAAAAGTGTTGTAAATATAGAACAAACTTGGAATGGTTTTGGGATTTGAGAAAGAGATTAAAAATTTACGGGGATTTTTTTTTCTCCAGATTTATTATTTACATCTTGCTATAGTGTGATATGGAATGAGTCCAAAGTCATAAGTTTACCTGGTGCCCTGGGCCCATGCCCCATGTGCCCAAGCTTCAATCTGGCCCTGGGTTAAACTCAACGACGATGGAGTTCAGTAAATTTATTTAGTCGATAAAATAAGTTTAAACGTTAAACTGCATTATAAATAACTTGAAACTCTAAAAAACATTTAGTTTCCTTTAAATTTCTATGCACAACATCAGTTCAATGCAAGTAGAATATTTTTTATGTGGAAACATAAAAGAATATCATACATTTATTTCTCTGTGAATGAACTGGAAACACATAGATGATTACAAAAATATACCAGAGATGGGCTAAGCAGAAATATAAACACATATATGCTAAAAAGTTGCAGTTCAAGCTAACATTTACTTACAATTTCCAGAATTTACATTGAAAGTTTGCCACAATCTTGAAGTATCTTTTGCATATACAAATTGCTATAAATATGTATATCGCTTTAAACATGTTAGACACATTTTAATAAAAGCATAGTTCAACAATGACAGTGATCAAGAATGAATTTTCGATTGAAGACTCACCTACATCTTAGCATGAAATTAGCTAACACTTATAATTCATGTTTTAATTACCTTGTAATATTAGAAAAAAAATGTATCTGATGCAAAAAAATTTGCATCAGGGTTTCTAGAGATACTTCATTTTAATTTGTGCAAACACTTTTTCGGCCTCATATTAGAGCATTTATGCAAAAATAAAGATTAAAATTGGAATGAACTAATATTAATAGTTAATTAATTTGATTATTGAATATTGCATTGTCATCAGGTCTGAGGTTACGTACGAAATTTCAAAAGAATTTGATCACAGGAAGTAGGTAAAAATTGAGTTACAAAATTCCACCTGAACAGACAAGAGCCAAACCAAGTTAATAAAAACATGGCAAAAATAAGTTCTGTTCTTGCTGATGAGGATACACAATGAAAAAGTTGAAGTTCAAAATTGGAAATACTTTCTAAATCAGTGTATCTCTTCACTGATTCCCTTCATTCTGCTGGTGACAGATAACGTTTATGATTGCCACAGAAAAATGCTTCATTTCTGTACATAACCAGAGCTGCCAACTTTTGAAAATCCAAAATCGTAGCAGCTTTGAAGTTCCATGTTCAAAGGGTTTCCTCAACGCAATTAATTATTTAGTGCATCATCTCAACTCCCAGTTGATAGCTAGAATTGTTGCATTGTTGAATATTTTTGCCTTTCGTCTGACTCAGGGCTTCCAACACATTTTAGCTTCAGAAAAGGACCATTTTCAATCAAAAGGAGGGCTAAAGAGGACCAGTTAGGATCAAAAAGAGGACCTTAGGAGGACCACTCATAGTTAAACCCAGGGAAGCACCAAAAGGCAAATTAGTTGCCAGCTGGGTTAAATTCATGAAAATAATTCATTAATTAACTATAATAATGATACAATTCCTTTATCACCTGTGAAACTGATATTTTTATCCATTGAATAATATTATTTACACAAATATTCGGATGAGGGGGGGGGGCGCACTTAGTTCAGCACTTAAGGCAGCCTCTTTAGAACTAAATAGGCATAATGATACATTTTGACTTGAACCAGGGATGCTGGTAGTCTCACTGAAGGATAGATGAAGCTGCGCTTCATCTTTATTTAGTTTAACTTTTAGTTCTTTTAGTTTAAAATTATTTTTATGTTTTTCTGTCATGTGACTTGAAAAAGGAATTAAATTTCCGATAATCTGACTTCAGACAACAGCATTATATTTCATCTCGTATTTGACTAACTCTATAATCTGGGCTACCATAACCATTGATGGGCTATAATTCTAGAGCATAAAGCAAGAAAGAGAATAGCCCAAGTTTTGCAAAGAATAATGATAATTCAAAGCTATTAAATTAGCAAAGTGTAATACGCGATTAGAGTAATCAAACTATTAAATAGAAATTTATCTTCTGCTGCATGAAGAATCTTATATTAAGTGACGAAAAGTCATTCTTTAAAAATATCAACGATTTATTAAACAATTAACAATTGTAAAAGATAAAATGAGAAAATAATAAAGTAACTTGAAGAATCAACAACTCAAAGCCATACGCAAAATTAAAGTATAATCATGAACTTTGTAGACCTATTATATCTATTTACTAATTCTATTAAGTATTACCGAATATTCCATTGAAGAGGTTTTCACAATCTCTATTCATAGATCTCTAATACTAACATTTCAATAATGCATCACGAACACTAAGTTCGGCGAGTTCTAGTAGAATCTATTAGATCACATCTAACTACCAATCAGAAAACTAACTTCCTATTAATCCATTCTAAAAACTGTGAATGGCTATCTCGATGGCTGAAAAGCCAAGAGCTGAAAACCCCCAACTGCAACCTGCAAGTTGGCAAACTAAAACATCTATCGTAGATGCGAGGAGTGAAAAAGAGAAAGAGTCATATCACTCGAGCGTATAAATACTGCTTTTCCAATTAGCATAACGCGTCATCTCAAGTTCGACACGTGCGGAAAAGACGTGTGCAAAAAGCTTCTAGAATGTCTGAGAACGAGTGACGTCATCTGACCTTCAATTCGCCGGGAAGCAAAAACAGATTCACTCATTGTTTACGTTTTCATCTGAAGTTGAAGTACGCGGGAAGAATCGCTTGTCAAAGCGAAAAGGATATTACAACGCGAACATGCTAACATGCATAGTAAGTTTACAATTAAATAGCTTTAGTTTGTAAATGATGAGATACATATAATATAAATAATAACATTGTACTTAGGATAAACTTAGTGTTTATCAAATGCTTCTTAATAGCATTATACACCAAACAAAAAAACGTTATTCTCTTGTTGTTTTCCCCAGTCTTGATTTTTGTTCCCATTTTCATCAGTTTCGTCTAACTATTTACTGAGAAATTTGCACTTCCCCATGACTCACACTGAAACCTAAAAAATATTGTTTTGATTTTCAACAAAGCTACAACTGAGTTTATAATAAAATTATTTTATATTTGAATTTTAAATTTAATCTCTTATCACAGGGTTCATACCCTTTAGGGAGAAAAAAAAATTAAGCACTTTTCAAGAATAAAAAAATATTTTTCAAGGTACTACCCTAAATTTGCACTATAAATATTGCATGCAGATTTCATTTAATGCTAACATATAAATAACAGGAAGTACTATAAAAAGTAGAGGAAAACAAACTGCTTTTTCTAAAAGAGACACTTTGATAAAAGATCAACTGGATTGAAAGTTTTCCTAAAATGTCTGAAATGCCTTAATGACAAAGAGAAGCAGATCACATGAGGCTTAGTTTTGCAACTTTCATCTTCAAAGTATATTTTCAAGAATCATAAAGCTTAGATTAAAAAAAAAAAATTCCATGATTGCAAGGCCATAAGTGCTTTGAACTTTTATGGGGGGGGGGGACTAAGTCCCCTCTTTAGCAGGCATCATGACAATGAAATGATGTACATAAATTCGACTTTATAAAATTTTAAATTTCAAAATAAATGCGTAAAATTTACAAATATATGCGCCTGTAAAAAAAATGGCGCATGCGCCACGCGATTACTTCCGATTTCATTTACAAAAGGATTACAGTCAATGCGCAACAACTCTAAGTCCCAAGGGACCGGCTAAAATGTTCCGAATTATGGGAAGTTTCCATACTCAACAGTCCTCAAGAGCTTGGGATCCAATGAAAACTTGAGATAAGGGATATTCAAGTTACGGAGATCCGAGATCGGAAAGTTTATTCGTTATTGTAAAGGTGAGGCTGAAATTACGAGAAATATCGGTAGCACCCTGCTCCGCGAACCGAAGTCATAACTGCTCCCCCAAACCTCTTTTAATGGATTCCATGCTGTAGCGGTAAAGGAGGAGTAATGACGTCATCTGAGTGAAATAATACGGGAAAGTCAGGTTAAGGCGCCACGGCCACGTGTTTGGGTGTACAGTATCTTTTTAACATAATGGAAAACTTTTAAAATCTGATTTTAAGTAAAAACAATTTAAAAGCGGACTAATCGGACCAAATGCTAAAAAGCGGTCTAAAGCAGACTTAACCCTGAAAACAGACTTTGGTGGGAAAAGCAGACCATTTGGGAGCCCGGCTGACTGTTTGAGGATTTTCTCAACTCAAACTTTAAAGTAAAGTTTTTCCACAAGATTGGCTAATAATAAATGGCTGATCTTTTTCCATTTAAATGGAACTTTAGTGTATTTAATGATTTTTTTTATTATTATTTGGGCTGATTGGACAATGGACTTACATTATCCAATCAACCAGCAGAATCTCACCAAAATTTTTTGCAGAAAGATTTCAGTAGCTGATGCATTGGCAGTTTTTTCAACTGTGGCTGTTTTTGAAGTCAAGGAGTATGTAATATTTTCTCAGCTTTCACCATGTAAACAAAATATCGCCAATCAAGAATCTTTAAAAAATTCTTTTTGATGTATAAAATAATCCATCAACTAAATTAGGCAAAGCCATAAACAGTACAAAAATTATTTATTTTATTTAATTATTTATTTTTTGACCAAATTCAAACAATTGCAAATTTAACTACTTATTTTGGAAACATTTCGGACAGTGGCGTAGCTAGACCCGACTTTCGGGGGGGGGGGGGGGGGGTTACTTCTTTTATATAGTGTGTAATTGCTTGGAATTTTTTCCTTTTCTTCTTTTTTTTTCTATCTCTTCTCTCTTCTTCTTTCTCTTTTTTTTTTGAGACTAACTTTTAAGGGGGGGGGTTGTCCCCAAAACCCCCCCCCTTAGCTACGCCCCTGATTTCGGATGAAACTGCTTAGCTTCATTTTAAGATGACCAAAAGTATCTCCGTATCTGATGACAAAAGCTCTGTACCGAAAATTAGTAACTTATCGTTTTATGAAGTAAGGAGGGGGAACATTATCACAAGTATCTTAAACAGATTCCGCAAATTTGGTAAAATCGCACCAAGGGCCCCACACAATGATGAAATTTCCCAAATAACTAAAGCAAGTATAAGGGGGCGCGGCTTCATTTTTTGAAATAGTTCGTACTTTAATTGCCTCACAGAAAAGGTTTAAACTCTATGTTTAAAAAAAGGTACTTACAGATAAATCTTTTATAACATGTGAAGATTAATTTCATATTTTGGAAATTCTTCAAATTCGTATATGCTTAAATGTCATGCTTTCATTTCTAAATTTAATACCATCTTCTTCTTTATACTTATTGATATTTTAGTTTTATGAGTAAGGAAGAAGCTTGATTTTTAACCACATCAAAAGGAAAGTTTTGAATTCTTTCACTTAAAGCAGAAAACAAATGCAAGCAACGAATTTTTCTCATAATTATTACTGATCAGGCAATGACAGGTATTTTGCTAGTATAATATAAAATTAATTGTACCAATGTGTGTGTGTTTTTTTTTTTTTTTTTTTGGTTCATTCGATTCTAAAGTGTATAAAAATTAATTATAAACTGACAATATAGAATATGTATTAGAATATATACTACTTTTATTACATTACTAGGAGTACCCGCACGGCTCTGCTCTCGTGCTATAAAACTAAATAAAAAAAACTCTTAGAGCAAGTGTAAATTTCTCTTTCCACTCCGAAATAAAAAGAAAGATCCTGTTTCGTTAGTTAAAATGTGCACATATAATTTTGTCTGAGCTCCAAATATAGTCCATAAAGTAATTTTAAGAAAAATCCTGATATAAAGATTACCCCTGTCCGTCAAAATTCTCTCGAAAGAATTTTTTTTTCATTAATTTATTGGAATGATTTTGTAAACTATATCACTAGTGATGTAAAATACCTGGGTATTTATTTTTAGGGGTAAATACCCTGGGTATATACCCGGGTAAATACCCAAAATGGGTATTTACCCGGGGTATTTATTTCAAAAATTTATATTCAACTAAAATACTTTTCTGTCTGTATTTCACTATGTATATATATAACCAATCATATACAAAACAAATTTTTGCCCAAAAATTGTATTTTGATCACATATTTTAAGAATTATTGTGTGAAACAACTTAGCAATCTAATATGATATTCACATTAAATGTGTTGGATAAGCCTAATCAATGTCCCCATTTTTCTTTTTTGTTTTTCACTTTTCAAAGCAAAATTTAAAGTTTTACCAGTACAAATACAAAGTGAGTGACAAACTAACGCCTTCTACATACTAAATGCCTATTGCATTTTCCCTTTTAACATAGAGCAAAATGATTCCAGTAAGCATATTTTTGGTCTTCTGGCTACTGCCAACTATCGAAGGTCGAAAGCATTAGAAATTAAAAGCTGAGAAAACAACTGGTTAACTTCTAAATTTAATTTTTAAAATTAACCAATTAACGATTTGAATTGCTTGGATTCATCGTCATAGAACCACCCATCCATGTATTGCCGTCAGGTAGTAGCATTGTTTGTGTACCGGCGGAGGATCACTTTTAAAGCAAATGTGATAGGCATTTAGTAGGAGGCTTTGGACAAACTGATTACAACTCAAATCCAAAACTAACTAGTAGCATGATATTATGAAAAATCAACGAAAAGTTGCGCTAGTGCCATCTATGTGACAAAATTAAACTTAAATCCCTTTGCTTAATCCCATAAAAAATTAAATTATCCTGCCATCCTATTTAAGTTTTAGAATAGTTCATTCTAAATTCTGACATTTTTTTTGATAAGATTTCATTACGCCATTAATTAAAGAAATTATAATATATATATTTTTATATTTTTAATCTTTAATTTTCCAGTTTATGTTTTAAAAAGAAAATCATCACCTTTTGATACCACCTAAAGTTTTTTTTTTTTTTTTGCAAAATGCGCAATTACTAGGGGATTTACCCTGCCTTAGGATAAATACCCAAAAAAATATTTACCTTCCCACCCGATATCACTAATTGCGTGTATTAAAAATAGTTCGAATAAGTTTTCATCATGAAGTACTGGGGAGCAAATGCAAATGCGCAAGGCAACAGAAAACAATTTTTTTTTTGCTTATTAATGTCAAAACTGTTTCTATATTTGCCACATTACCACTTAAACATCAATAAAATAAATAAATAAATAACATCATAGTCTTAATAACTTCTCAGTAAATTCTTGAAAGCATTTCTCATGCTTCCTTTTTTTTTTCATTTTGGATATGACTAGCCTAAATTATGACTTTGAAATCCTGAAGTTCTTCATTGAATTTTTTATACTTGTCCAATTATGACATTGAAAAGAAAGATTCTTTGGTTCACGATATGTTTCTTCCATAATTTCATCAAGTCTTCCAATAAAAAATATTATAAACTGTGTAATACATGTGTATGTATCAGTTTTACCAATTATTTCATACTTAGGTTTAAAAAAAAAAAAATTCAGACTCACTTTTTGCATTTTTTTGTAAAATACCCAGTTTTTGGGTATTTACCCAGGCCTTGGGTAAATACCCGGGCAAATACCCAAAAAATATTTACCTACCCACTGGGTATTTACCCGATCCACATCACTATATACCACTCATTATTTCTCATTCATTATGCGTTGGGGGCCTTCGTGGCTTTGTGGTAGAAACTTCGCTTCCAATGCCGGTAAACGTGGCTCCGATAACCTCGGATGCTTCGAGTGGTGTATTTCCTTTCTTTACGCTGAAAATTGGCGAGCAAGTTTGCAATTGCGGCAAGTTTTAGTCGTCAAAAAACAATTTCCAAAACATGTGCCCCACTCCAATTATACAGTAACTTGCTCAGTTTAAATCCGGGATCAAAGAAAGTAAAAAATAGTTTTCAAAATGAATTGAAGAACACGGGGCAATCCAATTTCCATGAGGAACTGCTATGGAACTTGTTATCCGTTGAGATCTGAATCTTGTCGGTAACACCGTCTATCCAGAACCTCATTTCGATCGAACTTGGTTACTTTTGACATTGATATTTGTTTGGGTATCATTAAGTTTTGAAAGCTAAATCATAGTAATGTTCTTCTTTACAATTAAATGTAAAAGCGCGTACAAATACAACTTCTATCCCCTCCTGCTTTTTCGATGGACTGGTTTCTTTTCATTATCGTAAATTTCGAAAATATTTCGATAACTGGGGGTTTGGCGCTATCGTTAATTATGGGCTATAATCGTTTGCTTCTGTCATTATCAGCAAGGCCATGGCCAAAATACATTAGTTCTTGGTCTTTGGTGTCCACAAATTTGGCAATAATAGGGAAAATTGCTAAGTCTCCTAGTTTTCAAACTCTTTCCACAATTTCTACATTGTCCAGGGGAATTTGTAAATCGTAAAATGTGCAGAATTGGCAAAAAACATTTCCCCACTGTTTAATAATTCCGTGGCGCCAACTTTGTGGACCTTTAAGAAATTAAAATGAAGCAAAGCTAAAAGACGTAACCATGGTAATGCAAAACAAAACATTAGCAATTTTAATGGAGATTAGATTTATTGGAAGTTTATTTTTAACGGCTTGTAACTTTTTTCCTTTGGAGATAGGTTATTTTTTCAACCATAGGTCGTGATATTTCTGGAGTAAAAAATGTCGCATTTTCCAACGGTGTCAAAAAGAAAACTGTGGGACAATTCCTTCATTTTTTATTGATAAATTTAATGAAGAAAGTATTGCCAAAATTTCAGCTAAGCCTAAAAAAGTTTGAGCTAAAAACGCAAATTACTCCCGTCGTAATGAAGTTAGAGCATTGAAACAAATTGCTTAGAATGCGAAAAATTCTACCCTTTTCAACGATATAAAATATTAATATGTGCAAGTAATTTTTCACTCCTTTAATAGCCAATAATAGGCAATTTACGTGAAATTTGGGCCTAAAATTAAAAAAAGAACTATTTATCGGATTTTTTCGAACTATAGCCTATGTTACTCAGTAAGAAAGCACCTTTCATACAGTGAAAGAATTTTTCAAATAGGTGCAGGGGTTCCGGAGATTACCTCGAACATATAAACACACAAAAATCCGCCCTCTCTCTTTATAATCTTAGTAAAGATAACAATACATTTGCTATCCAATGTATGGAAAATCAATAGATTTTCATTTTGTCCAATTTCTTCCGGCATCCTGGACTTTTTACAAATGAGATGACAAAATAGCAACCTTAATTAGAACAGTTAAAAAAAACTTAGGCTAAAAAATTAGCTACTTGGGGGGGGGGGTACTAAGACTGCTACTAACTAGATTGGAAATTCTAAAGGTCGTTAGCTGCTAACTAGATTGCTCCCAAGTATATGTGGGGGGGGGGGGGGCAGTCTAGTTAGCAGCTAGCTACCTTTAGATTTCTGCACACAGGGAAGCCCATAACTTATAGATCCAAATCGGGAACTAATTATTGGAATATGAGAAGAAGGTATCATCAGTAACTATGAGCTGAGGGCTGTTTTGTCCACCCCCTTGTCTGATAAAGAATCGTTTCATAATAAAACAGTAGTAGGAACTAAAAAAATAATTGAAATATAAAAACCAGCTTCAATGCTTTTCGCTATTGCTCTTATGATGTCTTATAACATGATGTGTAATTCCCCGATTTTTTTTCAAAATCCAATGAAAAAATCAGATTTTTTTTTTAAAAATCCAATTCCAGTTTTCACAAGATTTTGTGACTTTTCTCGGCTTTAGAGAATTTTCCGACTATTCCCTGCTTTTAGGCCAAGTAGCCACCTTGACCTCTTTAAACCAGTTTCTACTTATAAGTGAGACGATGTCAAATTTGTATTCATTTTACACAAAATCCTCTTGTTGTCATAGGGGGAGAAACATACATTTCTCCATTTTTGGAATCCAGACTAAGCAATCACTTTAAAAAATGAATCATTTTTAGTACTAATAAAGTATGAAAAGACGAAGAAACATAATTAAACTTGAAAATTCACTTACATTTTCCAGAAACCAATCTTCTGAAATTTCTTTTTCCAGCATTTCTTCAATTATTTTAAAAACGATCTTCTTTATTTTTAAAATTTTTTCTCTCGCAGCAAAGCTAACAGGATGAAATTATATAAACAGAATTAGTGCATCATTAGAACTTAAAAGTCGTCAAGGCTACACTAAACAAAAGTGAAAATTTGCTCTTTCAATAAGTTTCAGCTTTTCTTTTTTAATCAGCTGCAAATAGCAGAATGTTTTCAACAATCTGCAATGAAACTCCAAAAATAGTTCTGAAGGAAAATCAATACTTACCAATAATTACAATAAAATTAGCACCAATATTTTAAAAGAAGTTACTAAACTTAAAAACTACAAAATAAAGGTAAGGAAAGTAGCAGAATGTTTTGAACAATCTCCAATGAAACTCGAAAAATAGTTTTAAAGGAAAGTCAATATTAGGTCAATCATTACACTAAAATTAGCACCAATATTTCAAAATAAGTTACTAAATTTTAAAACTACAAAATAAAGGATGACATGCTTAAAAATGAAACACTTGTTGGCTTCAGTAGTTTATTTGAAGCATTATAAAAAGGGAGATTAACTCATTCAAATATATTTCACTGTTTCACTCATTATGGAATTGTTTCTTTCCACATTAAATTTGATGCATTAATGCAAGTGTATTTTATTTTTCAGCCATTAATTCAAGGGTAAAATATTCATATTTTGGGTTCCAGCTCTAATTCTGTTACAAACACTTGCTGTTTAGATGATTTGAAACTAATTTCTAAATGATATTGATCAGAGCGATAGCAAAAAGTTGATAATGCTGTCTTAAAGTATTTGTTTATGAGAAGAAGATACTTTTCTTAAATTCAGGGTTTAATACCCCACTCAGGTGAAAATTTTCCATGACTTTTTCATGATTTCATAAAAAAAATTTATGACCTTGCTTTGTACAAACAGATTTAATATCGCTTACCAACTTTTGGGCATAAGCAAAACTTTTAAGAGAATGCCACTACCTCATTGAAGTGCTTACTTGTAAACTGAAAAATTATCAGTGTACACTGCAAAATACTTCGGTTTTGTCCCTCTAGTGTTCTAATCAGTCTGGAATAGTGAATAACCAAGCTGGAGGCAGATGTCATGGCCTACATTCGGAGCACAAACACCCAACTTTGCTTTCGAGCCTCAAGGTCCTTTCAGCACAGTGGTTAAAGCACTGGGTTAGCTTTTAAAAGGTTGTGGTTCAAACCTCCCCCCACACACAGACATGTTGCTCCCTCTCCATGTCTACTCCCGAGCACCACATTTTGGTGACCCAGCTTCTGAATGGATGGCGCCATGTAACATAGCAACAGACCACATATCGACAGCAACATGCTGAAACTGGAGTCTTGTTGCTAACGCCAGAACACCTGGTTTCCCTTCGTCTCATCTGATCCAAATATATAGCTCTCTTGCTTCCCCGCTACACCACTTAAGGTGGAATTAGATGGCCTATATTCAGAAAACACAAAAATCAAACTTTTGCCCAGAGTCTTGAGATCCTTTTATCTCAGCAGTTGAAGTACTGGGCTAGTTTCAAAGGCCTGTGAATCGAACCACGCCAAGGACACACACCGCTTGCCCTGCGTCCACATCCATCTGCCACAAAGTCATCTCATTGAAACTGTGAGTGCCAACAAACTAGCAAATAACATAAATTTATCTTGAACTCTTATATTTGCTATTATCATATAAATTTAAGCTAATCAAAAACTATCAGCTTATACTGAATGCAATAAACCAATGTTTTAATGTCAAAGAACTAGATTAGCAGAGTGACAGTCGAGTCCCGATTTACGCCAGGGATTTGTTCCAAGACCCCTCGCGTGAGTCAAAATTTCGCATTGTGTAAAAGGGTATGCGTAAAAACTTTTAAAAACACAACCAATCATTTTAGATACTTGTAAATATCACCTTAAACAGTTAAAAACCTTTTCTTAACCATACATTACTGTTTCTTACATAAAGAACTGAAATTTTATTGGTATTAAAAAAAAAAGTTTTATTCAACATAAAATACTGCTATGATGCACCAAAACAATGGGAATTCAGAACTCGCTTCAGTTTCATGATTTGTTTAACGATGCCAAAGATTGGCATACAGCCCATTGTGATAATCGCGCAAGTACTAGAATAGGGTACGTTTAATAGTTTAAGATCGTAGCTCTTGAGTATACATTAAATTGCACATAAAGAATTCATCTGCGTTAAGTGGTCATACTTTTACTCCATTCACACGAATTTTATTTTTGTTTCTCATATTAAATGCAGTTATTCTGTAAAGTTTTCCGCATTTGCAAAGGCCGGCTCAGATTACTCTATCTGCTGTCATGCAGTGAACTCATTTCTTCACACTCATAAAAGTAATCAAAACAGTTTTGTAAAAAATGAAACTGATTTGAAACAGTTATTTTTTTTCTCATAATTCCATCATTGCTGATTGACTCTTTAAATACTTACATTTGCATTTGTTTACGAGTCTTCTCTGTTTCGTCCATTAAATTTAAAAAAATGAGGAACCACCAACTCACCCTGTTCAAAAATACAGCAAAACGCGCCAGCCAATCTCAAAGTGTTTATTTCACCCGCGTTCACCACTTTATGCGCATGCGCTATGACGCGTGCTGTTGTATTGCCATTAAAATGGCATTATTTGAAAGGGGGGTAAATAACTGAATGAATAATTAAAAGTAAAGTTTCTCCTTTTCTTTTGAAGATACTTTTAAACAATAGAGAAAGATTAAACCAAATTAAATTTCAAACTAAGTAAATAATCAAAGCAGAAGCAACTAAAAAGAGAAACTCAGCTTTTGTTTTGTCTAAATTTCCTCTTTTGCTAAATTTTAGGAAAACCCTCTGTTATATTCATTTTTTGGAGATGTTGCTTTACCTTATAAACAATAGTAATTAGTTAATTCTCTTAATAGTAATTGGACACCCCTGGCATAGGATGTGTATTGGCGTAGCTTGCGAGGTTTCGAAAGTGATGATTTCTCAAACGTGCTGATAAAGATCTTTACTTGAGGGGAGGAGGGCTATTTAACCCTTATTTGATACTGACCATCGTTTCTCCTTTTCAAATAGAAAATAGTGCCATACGAAACCGCCGTTACTCGACTTCTGTCTTGGCGAAGACTTTAGTTTTCGAGATTAAATTTGGCATGCTCTCCACATCGCCCAAGGAAAGTATCTGATTGTCCCTATGACAATGGTCATCTCCACATTGTGGTCAAATGGGTCAAAGTATTTCCGCCTTGTCATTTTTCGCATTTATTCTGCTGCACTAAACCCTATGGACCCTAGGTTAGGCTTGTCAGATTTCTGAAATGTTCAACCAGTCGCTGGAAGTCCCCCCCCCCCCCACGCCCCAGCGTTGCTTTTATTTAAAAGGGTACACAAATGTGCAGGGCCGGATTAACGTCTATTTACGCCCCTAGGCCAAACTTAAAGATTACACCCTCCTACTCCCTTCACATATTCGAAGTGTATCGAAATCGTATTCCCCCCCCCCCCACTCTTCTTTCTCAGAGGCGTAGCAGCGTCCGGGAGATAAGTGAAAATTTCGCGCCCCTTTCCCAGTTTGAAAATTAAGGGATGGGTTTCATTTTCAATTTTTCCATGGTTAATGTTCAAAGGGGGGAGGGGCTGTGGATTTGCTGGTGCACTCCAGAAATTTGCCAAATTGACGCTTCAGAAATGCAATTTTAGGCCATTTAACTCGAAGTAACGGTCATCTTTGATGATGTTAGAGAAAGGGATCGGTTAGGGAACTCTCCCCCTCCCTTTTCGAAATTAAAGTCATAAAACCAAGTTTTTTAAAAACTTTCATGATGCTGGGAGACAACGAAGAAATTGAGGTCCTAAAACAATTTTAGAGGATATTTTTTTGATGAGCGGGTTGCTTTAGCAAGGAACTTATTTGAAATTAAAGACTGCAACATTCGAAGACATCTTTTATGATGTTAGGGAAATGGATGGGGTTAAGCCATTCTCCCCCAAAAAGTTTTCGAAATTAAAAGCCTAAATACTTTATTGTGAGTCATCTTTAATAACAAAAGGAAAAGGGATGGAATTGGATAACTCTCTTCCGTAAATTTTTCGAATTTAAAGTCCTAAAAACAAAGCTTTAGACAATTTTAATAATGTTGGAGAAAGGCTGAACTCTGCAGCAATCCGGATTTTTTTTTTTTTTTTTCTAAATTCAGATCCTAATCTTAGGCGATTTTAAATGAGTTGGAGAAGGGGGGAGGGGAGGGGATACTGAAGTCAAGGTCACTTCCCTGGAAAATCTTTGGGCTTGAGGACTTAAAAACAAAGTTTTAGACGATCTGTTATGATATGAAGCCTTTGAAAAGAAAACTCTAAATATGCATTTGTAGGACTTCTAATGCATCTGATGGTGCTGGGTAAAGGGATTGGGTTTGAGGACTCTTTTCCGGAAAATTTTCGAAATTTTAGACCATCTTCAAAATGCTAAGAAGGGGAGGGGGACCTTCCTGCACAGATGTTCAAAAGTTGAGGTCCTATGAAAAAAATCTCGATAATGTTCGCCGGAAACACTCGGAAACTTTTTGAAACTAACGTTTTATAAAAAGCAAACTCAGAAAAACTTTGAAGATGTTAGTAGAAGTGGGTTGGGGGAATCTCTTCTGTAATTTTTTTCTGAAATTAAATTTATAAAATTCGCAATTTTAGGTTACCTTTGGTGACGTAACATGATTGGATTAGGCTCAGAAAACGCCTCCCTCCCCACATTGCTACGTCCCGAAATTTTCATTCATTTCTTAAAATATGTTATCAAACATCTTGCCTCAATTTTTCTTTTTCAAAAACATTTAACTGTTTTGGTTTTCCATTGTGAAATTTTAAAATTTTCCGCCTCAAAGTTTTTATCTGTTTGGAAAACAAATGTCTGTAGCCCAAGGAAAAAGCTTTTACCGGTTTGAGCTGAGATGATATTTAGCAGTGATATCTGAAGTATTTTTTCCCCTTTTTATTTACATTTAGATATCATGACTCTTGAATTCCTTGATAGCTTCATTTTTTACCTTGAAAATATTTAAAACTGCTGGTCTCTCTCTGTAAATATATTTAATTTTTCTTTTATTTTTATCAACTTTGTTGTGATCTAGATGATGTTTTGAAAAAAAAATATTCAGAAAAATAATATGTTGGAAGTGAAACCCAATAACAGAGGTAATTATAAAGGAAAAGATAGAAAATTGTGTCAAAGAAATTATTTATTAGGAAACTTGTGTGCAGTGCTTAGTGTGGAGAACTAAAGCAGACTATAGTGAATATTTTGTGTACAAAATAGGGGATATTATTGACAAAGGCCGCAGGAGGTCACTGTGAACTCCCCAAAATTTCCTTATGCGTCAAACAATGTCTGACAGTTTGGAGACAACATAAAAATATTCTTTAAAGGGATGTCTATTGTCTGTTTTCGTTAGATTTTGCTACACGTGAAATTATGCATACTCGTGTTTTGTCATTCCGTAAAATTTGAAACTTCATTCGGTAAATTAATAATTTCATCCCTTCAAAAATTTAAGCTTCGGGCGCCGCTAATTATTGACTGTCAAAACTAAACATGAAGTAATAAATTATTAATTGCAAAACATATACTTATTGACATGATTTAAAGACATCAAGAGAAAAATTGTTTCATGAACAAGTTTTTTACATTGAACACTTTCTATATCATAGCTTTACCGAATTTTGAAATCATTGTTCAAATCAAAGATATTGAAAATTTAGTGTCACCGGGTTTTGAAAACCAGTGGGGTGCTCAAACACCGAGCACAATGGACCAAACAAGGGCAATTTTTCAGAGCGTATAACTCTCAAGAAAATGTGCTTCAGTTTTATAAACAGAAACACTAGGCAGAAAATATCTTATTTTACTTTGGGTTTTTACCACAAAAAAATTTTACGAGAAAAAAATAAATAAATGAAAATAAAATAAAGTAAAATAGAATGAATTAAATTAAAGCAGAGAAAATATTAGTGAGAATCAAAACAGAAATAGTTTAGGAACAAAAACACAACAGTATAATTTGTTCTTTTTGTTAAGCTTAGCTAAATATTTAAAAATTCGTCCCTTTTTGTATGGCCTCTTTTTTCTGCTTGTAGAAAAAGAGGCCATACAAAAATGTTTTCATCAGTTTTCTGCTGATAGTGGGGGTGTCCGGCACCCCCGCAAATATTGGGCGGGGGGGGGGGGGTTGCTGGAGCATCGCAGCGCCCTCGGAGTCGGCGCCCCTAGAAAATTATCTGTTTTGACCAGAAACAGTACCTAGACTCAAGCATTAGGCCCCCTCTCCTCTAATTGCTTTTTTCTGCTCAGTGGTAAGGTCCCAATCAGTTCTAGCTGTATTTTTACTGTCCAAATACTAGCATGCCACTTTCCTTTTATTTTTCTAATGAGTAGTTCATTTTTTTCTCCTCCTGGATATGCGCCCTGTTTGGCTTGCGCCCCTAGGCCAGGGCCTAGGTTGGCCTATTGAGTAATCCGGGCTTGCAAATGTGACTGATTTTTTGGAATGTTTTTTGGTCATTTTATTCTCATTGCCACAAATAAATGGTTACAAATTATGAACCTATAACAAGGACAATAAAAAATGACAAAAGCAGATAAAATTTGAGTTTCGCTGCTTAGATGAAACAAAAAAAAAAAAAAAAATAGTTTGAAAAAACACTTTGAATGAGGAATAAGAAAAATGAACTATATTTAGATACACTTTTCATTTTGAGGACTTTTTTAGAGAGTTCTTTTTTTTTTCTTTTGGTTTTATTCTTGTTATAAAAATTCTCGCAAGCTAATCCGGTATTAACTTTACATGTCAATGTGACAAATGATAAAGTAATTATCCTAAATAATCCTTGACAGTTCATAATTTTCAGACCATTTTGGTCATTTGTAATCAAATTTATCTTTTTCCCGGACGTGAAGTAAACCGACCGGGACACCCGGACACCGGGATTTTGTCTGAAAGCCGGGACGTCTGGCAAGCCTACCCTAGGTCAGCTTAATGCCAGCGGTGGCGTATCTGAAAGTAGTAAGAGACTGATTTACGCTACGGACGATCCCTGTTTATTATAAAGAGGGCAGCATTTTAAATCTTGATGGGAAAAGAAATATGTATTTTGAAACATTTTTCAAATAAGATAAATGTATACAACATATTATCTATTACAATTTAAAAAGAGAGAAAACTCCCCCTCCACAAACACCAAAGATCGTCTAAATCTACGTTCTTAAAGCGAAAACTTCAAAATATTTCCGAGGGAGCCCCTCCTTTCTCTCCCCTCTCGCCAGCAACATTGAAGATTTTAAATTTTGACTTCATATTCGAAATTTCTCTGAGGGAGAACTAAAACTTCTCTATCTAATAATCTCGTCGAAAGTCCGCTAAATTTACGGTTTTGGAGCTCCAAAACTGATAAGTTTCTGGAGAGGACCAAGAATCTCTCCTCCCCTAACATCAACTAAAATCGTCTAAAACTGCGTTTTTCGAAATATATTCCCAAAATTTCTCCAAGGGAGAACCCCCTGTTGCCCTCTCTACCCCTAAAATGATCGAATATAATCTGCAATTGCGTTTTTATAGTTTCAATTACAAAAAAATTTCGGGGAGGGACCCCCAAACTTCTCCCCCTTAACACATAACATTACCAAAAATCATCTAAAACTGCGTTTTTAAAACAAAAATTTCAAATTTTCCCTGCGGGAAAAACCTCTAGACCCCCTATTTCTGAGCAAATATACTATTTCTCTCAAGATTAGGTAGTTACTTTTGTAAATCTTGGTCTAGCAAAGGACTCCCTTCTGTCTCCTAAACCTCCTAAACCAAACTGCCCTCCCCCTTCCCTCATACACCCAGATCACTTTTCCTCCTGCGACGATCACAGTTTTATAATCGTAATATAATCTTGGTAATTTTTTACTTTTACATTTTACATATTCTTTTCAAGTTCATTTTTCTTTATTTTAGTTAATGGTTAAATAACGTTTGTTGTATAATCACTTTTCTGGTGTTTTTGAATAAAATTTTGAAATTAGTACCCTTTTGAAGAAAATGCTTTGTTATAAATACAACTGAAAAATGTACCTTGTCCTTGTTTCTGGAACGAACAATATTAATGTTTCATAATGTTAATGTCACTGATTTCTTTTAATTGGTGTGGGCGGGGGGGGGGGGCGCTATTCCTACTGTTCGCCGGGGGCACTAGACCCCATAGGTACACCACTGTCTGCAGCTGAGTTCAAAATAAAAATAATTGCCGTTTTAAATTTTGCACCTCCATCCTCCATGTATTTGATTCAGATGAAACTTTTTCAAATATTTTTTTCAATATTTCCTATTGACAAATGACCATAAAACATTGTAGTTAGATGAAGTAGGGTAACACCCCCAGGAATTGGCAGGTCATTAGTGATTGGCCCTTCCAACAAAAATGTCCTAAAATAATATTCGTATCCAATCTTTTTTAAGTAGAAGGCTATATATCAATTGAATGTACATTTACTTTACAAATTGTAAATTCAATTCATGTTACTAAATGGTAGCATTGCATAGGAAAGAGAAACAACTGTGGCTTGTGTCAAATCAGCCATTTTTGTTGCAAAAGCTTCTTCTGCTTAAGGGAAGCATGCGCATCAATCCATTAAAATCTGCCTTAAAACATGTTTTAAATTTTCGTTGTAAAAAGTTTTGCTTAGTTGAAAGGTGTTAGTTTGAGTGGGTAGAAATACATTTTTGTCCCTTTTGGGATTTTGAAATAATGATGGATGCCATTTAGTGGTGCTTCAGTTTTCTAGTCTCCAGTAATTGGCACATGTGCCTATAAATACTAATGAGTTGTGCAATATGTCACTAGTTTGATTTCTCATACATTTTCAGCAACTATATTATATGGGCTCTACTATTGATTCGAGTCCTAGAAAATATACTGTTACATTTTTAAGTGAAACAATAAAAAACTAATATGTTTGGCCATCAGTCAGATATTGCGACTGTAGAGAACAGGTTTATTTTTTATGGTCCCTTAGAATCTTCGAGTCAATGGTCCTTTTTTCTGTGGAAATAGCTAACTTCATAAAATCGAAACTGCCCACCGACTAATGAAACAGCAATAATCTCGATATTTTTTTCCATGCAACACTCCAAATTTATTTTTAGCTCTCTGAAATACTTTTTCAACGTCAACATGTGTGATTTAACATTAATTTATGTAAAATTACTTACTTTAAATTAACATTAATTATGTTTCTTATGATGATGAAATTGGTAGGTAATCTAAAAGTGTAAAATAAAGTGATTTTCCAGTTCTATTAACCTGTGCTAATTACTGGATCACAAGGTGACATACACTGGGGTATCAGGTGCCAATTACTGGTGATTTTGGTAACTTTTTATACACATATTTTTATAAAAATATCAATTCAAATATTTTTGATTTTAGTGAACTAAATAGATGCACAGATGTACATTCTTTTATAAAAAATATTTGCAAGTGAATATATTTTTTTTATAAGTAATGAGAACAGAGGTAAGTTTAAGTGCAAACTCTTAAAGTGCCAATTACTGGGGTCGTTACCCTGTCTGACAGTGAACCATCTGGAGATCGTAACTCAATTTTGATGAGAAGTGCAGATACAACTAGGACTCGACCGATGCATCGGCGCCGATGGTTCAAAAATTTAGCCATCGGCATCGGCATCGGCGGCCGATGCTAACTTGCAGGAAACATCGGCCCATCGGCCTTAAAAAACATCGAAAAGCCGATGGAATTGGCCGATGTTTTTGAAAAAAAAGGATTTTTGTTGTTTTACTTTTTAATACAAAGTAAAGGGAGTTATTGTTTTCATATAAAATTGTTTATTTAAATTTCAGTATGAATTTCTATTTTAGTCACCCCTGAAAGAGTTTTAATACTGCATTCAGGTACCAAACAAGTTAATTGTTGCGATGTTTCTTGCGGTGGATGTAGGTATGTGTGTATCTCTCATAAGTCATAACTCAAAAGTGGTAAGCTGTAGAAGGCTAAATTTTCTCATGTGGGGTGTGCGTACGTTCCAGTTGTGCACTTCCCTTTTTGTTTCGGATCGGGTGTTCTAGAAAGCCTATTTACTCATTTTTTGTGGCTATTAATTACTTATTTCAATGCAAAACTAATATAGCGTCTCAGACTGACGATCATTCGGTGATATATTGCCGAATTGGAGACTATGGAAACAAATATGAGATGGCGAAACCGGTTTTGTTTCATTTTGTTAGATTCCCGTTGAATCGACGGTAATTTTTAATTTTTCGATATATGAATCACAGTAATGCAGTCTTTTCTGTATCGCTTCGGTGGAGCTACAAGTTTGGGGCCCGTCGAAATACATTTTGGGGCGCTATTTCTCTATCACAGAAGTTGTAAAACATTTATCATAAGCATTTTTGTAACTCCTACGGTTCCCCTATGGTTATGGGGCCTCTCGCGCAATTGGAACTTGCTATACATGAAATACACCACCGGCTCAGTCAATTCCAGCCGAGGACTGCAGTTTCGTGCTTATTAGCACTCATCAGCCCGGCATAGGACTAACTGAGCTGGAGGTGGAAAACCTCTTAAGGAAGCCAAGAGTGCCAAACAAACTGGTAGCTAATATAGAATTAGCACTGACCAGACGAGTGACCGAAACAATGGTTCGGTTCAACTCGAATATTGCAGGCAAAGCAGGTATATTCAGTAAGTTACCGCCCTATAGCCAGGGCTAAGGCGGAAATACATGAAATACACCGCCATCTCAGTCAATTCCAGCCGAGGACTGCAGTTTCGTGCTTATTAGCACTCATCAGCCCGGCATACTGAGTGCTAATAAGCACGAAACTGCAGTCCTCGGCTGGAATTGACTGAGCTGGCGGTGTATTTCATATATTTCTGCCTTAGCCCTGGCTATAGGGCGGTAAATTACTCAATATGGACTTTGCTATATTTTAAATCCGCCACTGCCAGTCAAAACAAACTCGGGTGCAAGTTTTAAAAGGGTTTTTCTGCTCAATGTTTATGATTATTTTGAACTCTATTTTTTACGACGATTTTTTATATTTCCGAGATTACTTGCGTGTCCTCCTCCAAATCCCTCAATTTCTGAAATTAAATCTAGTTATACTTTTGAGTTGTTTAAAACTAACACCATTCATAAAATTAGATATTTTTCTTTTCAAGCTTTATCTGTTGTTTAGGAAGAATTTTGAGCATTAATGTAAGAAATTGATTAAAGACGTTTTGAAGGGTGACATAATTCGGAAATCAAAGGACTTTTGAATTTTTTCTTCAGAAGTGCTAAAGTAGATTCAGAAACTCATTCGAGGCGTTGGTGGTACCAGTTCTGTACTAAAAAAATGAGGCCGAAGTTTAATGTTGTGAGTTACTCCAAAATCAGAGGGTGACCCCCCCCCCCAACCCACCCTCGTCGTTTTAAGCTTTCTTAAATATTTAGCGATTATTTATTTCGGTCAAGAAATATCATTTTTCATATTTCTTATTCTTGTTTCACTTATATTTCGTAATGCGCCATCTTTTTTGCATCATTAATCGCGTTCGATTTTTTTTTCTGTTATAAGTAACTATTTTTATGTATTTATATAAAATCAATGAAAAAGTTATTTTCGTTTTCATCATATTTTTAATGATACGTTATTGAAAAGTTTCAAGGATTTTCTATTCTGCAGTTTTTTTAATTTCAGAAAATATTTGTTAAATTGAAAAATTTAATTTGAACTTGTTTGTAGTGCTTCATAAAAGATTTAACAATCAAATTGTTCAATATTACGTGTGCAAACGTCATATCAAGTAGCATATGTATTCAGTTATTAAGTTGGTGTAAATATTGAGTTCGTTTATTGTGAATGCGTTTTAAGAACCTCGCTCTTTTCATGGCTATTTCTTTTTTTCTCAAAATATATGTCACTGTTATAGCTTTTATGAAAATGCAAACTTTTCCGTTCATAAATTTTAAATAAGTATAAAAATATTCCTATTATGATTTAATATTGTAATTTATCTGTTACCTTTTTTGTTTAATTTGATGACTAAAAAATGTTTACGTGCAATCTTTCCACTTTAATTGCGTAATTTGTTGACGGTTTCATAGTTTATTCTTAGTTATTTTTTTTTGAATGATTAAACAACATAATTTAATGTTTTTTTTAACTATGTTTAATGTACCTAAATCCATACATTATTACAATATTACTGAAATCTTAGTTATATGTTCAATTTAAAAAAAAAACAAAAAAAAAAAAAAAAACAAATCAATTGGTTATTAAACAATCTTTTTGTTTTTCTTCCTTTCTTTCTTTCTTTTTTTTTTTTTTTGCTGTTGTTCTTTGTCTTCCATCATACAGCAGTCAAAAAAGGAGACGCATAACTACACCCATACAGATTGTACGTAGAACGATACAAAAGTTCGGGGGACATGCTGTATAAAACCTTACCCAGAATAGTTCACATTACCGAAGTACATCCACCTTCAAAAGGTCACCTTGAGGGACTAGGTACTTCTGTCAGTGTTCATATAACTTTTGGAAACACTCCTGGAAGCCATTTTTTGCTACCTTCTGTGGTGCAGCTTTATCTTCTCCTGACGGAAGAAAGCGGCGTCCATGCAAAAGTTTTTTTTTTGCTGGGAACAGGTAAAAGTCCCACGGAGCTAAGTTCGACGAAAAGTTTACGTTATTTGTTTGTCATATCAAAGTATTGACCAATCGAACCGTGCATTCTCAATACTCAACATGAAAGTCGCGTTCTTCCCCACGATGAAGTTAAAGCAGCAGCGCAAGGAACTTTACAGGAGGTTGCGATAAATGTCTTCCAGAAGTCCTTCTAAAAGCTATACGAACGTTGGCAGAAGTGAATAGTCGTTCAAGGTGACTATTTTGTAGATAGATTTATTGCGGTAATGTGAACTATTCACAGGGTAAAGTTTTATACAACTTGTCTTCGAACTTTTAGATCATCCTACGTACGTATGAGTTTTCAACTTACTATTTCATAATGTTTTTGAGTGACGCAAGTTTACGCTCATGAAGACATCACAAGAGAATTTGCGATAACTAAGGAGGCGTTCAAAATGGATATTTCGTTCATCCATATGTTCTTAGGTACATATGCATGTACAGATGTGCCGAAAAAACTTGTGAAGTTTAAATTGGGTGATCGTAAAATAGAAATTTAGGTCGAAATCTGATTTTTTTTTTGATTACAATTCCTTATATTTAAGGAAGTAAAGTGAAATGAATCAATGATCCTTTAAATTCCTGACAATCTCATCAGTTTATTTCTGTTAGATTTTTCTTTTCTTGCCATCGGCCAACGGCATCGGCCATCGGCCATTTGGAGGAAAACAATCGGCCATCGGCCATCTTTGAACAATCGGTCAACAATCGGTCTCGGCCCATCGGCCAAAAAATGCCATCGGTCGAGCCCTAGATACAACCAAGGTCCGACTAACTAAAAGTGAGGCCCAAGGCCCACAACGCTTTTGAGGCCCCCTCTCTATTCTATCACTAGAAGTCTAAGCAAAATAATGTTCAACATTTATTTAACAGAGGAATTTTTATTATTTTCACAAAAATACATGATTTTTCAGTACAATGCATAAGGTTTTTTAAAAAATTGAGGCCCTTAATGAAGATGGGGCCCCAGGCCCAGACCTAGTCGGCCTGTGCGGTAATCAGGCCCTGGATACAACTTTTGTGCTTAGCACGGCAGTAAATGCTTTAATTGTTATTTCCAAGCAATTGTGAATACATTTCAAAGAGTTTCCGTGAGTAAAAAATAAAAAATGAAATGAAAACATTAGTTTTCAGTTATTTGCTTGTTGTAATCACAAATACATTGGTGATTTTTTTTTTTTTTTTTTTTGAATTTGAATTTGATATTCTTTACTTGGTAGTTTTATACAGAAAATAATTGTAAAAATATAAAAAAAAAAACAAGAATTTTTGTTTAAACGTAACGAATACTTGTTATGTGAAAAGGTAGGTATTTCAAATCCTTGTTACGGTACAAGTCGTTTTTTTCCTTTTTTGGTTTTAGGAAAACAAGTTGGGTCATTTCACGGTAATTTAGACATTTATGTAAAGTTCGTAAATTGACCTTTTTTTGCCATAACTTTTTAATTTACTGTTTGATTAGCATATTATTTTATTTTGAAGTTTTCGTACCAACACACCAACTCCAATTAAAATAATTTGCAAATCAAACAGTAAATTAAAAAGTTATGGCAAAAAAAGATCACGTTACGGACTCTACATAAATGTCAAAAAGACCGTGAAATGACTCAGTTATATATATATTAGGGTGGGCCGAAATAAGCCGAAAAATTTTTTTTTTCGAAATCAATTTTTGGATAGGGCGCAAAAGTTGCGTAGTGAGCTAGTTATCTCTCACAAAAAATTTCTTGGATATTAAAAAATATCTAGCCGGCGCTATTTGACACTGAAAAACCGAAAAAAAAGAGAAAAATGAATTTTTGTCGAAATTTTTTAAAAAAAACTAAATTCCAAATATTTTGCTGGAATGCACCGAAAATGTTATATAATGAGCCAGTTCGAGCCCATAAAATGTTTCATTGATTTTAATGAGCATTTAACCGCTTCTTTCCGACATCAAAAATTGGAGAAAAATGAAAAAATACTGAATTTCTTTAAAAAATCAATGTGAAAATTATTTTTCAAAATTAAATCATAGACTAATTAATTAAATAGCGCCATTAATCATAGTAATTATTATCACGCAATAGTATCATACATTTTCGAGAACTACATATGTAGATAATAAAATTTTAAAAAAGAAATCTTCAAATTTGATTTATAATACCTCATGCATAATGAATATTATTTTTTTGGTATAATATTGTCCCTTGTTATCAAAGATGGAAGTTCTTTCCTAGCTTGAAGTTTAGCACGAATGTATCCATCTCGTGCAGTTTCACCACGAACTTTTATTGCAGCTTCGGGTATTAGTTTCACACAACGTTTCACAGCTTGCGTGTGACAGGGAAATTTCTCGAAAGTAAACTCTGTAGAATGTTCTTTGCACATTTCTTTCCATTGTTGGTCTTTTAGATGCATTGTAAGAGGTGGCTCTGTTACAACACAGTTTGCCCAATCAACTAAATCAACATAATCAACGGCTTCAAAATTGAGTTTAGGACGCTCAAGAATCGTACACCATCCGAGCTCTTCGTCTTCTTATTTCTAGAGTTCAGAATGCGCCTAACAGCTAATTCCCGAATGTATTTTCTTGAGTCAAACAACATTGTCAACAGTAGCTGTTCAGAATGAGCGAAATATGCATTACTTGACCGAGAACTTTGAAAATTATCTCCTTAACGTTGTCTGGAAACTGCCTTGCAAGAGAAATCATTTTCCAAAAATGTTGGGCGCGGTACTGGCAGTTCGGTCTCATTTTCATTTCAAACCACATTGGAGCATAAACTAAAATTACATACTTTACAAGCATTGTAAGGTTTTCTGATGGAGTTGGAGTGTCTATATAGAAGCGTAACAAACGATTTGTAGTTGTCAGCCATCGCGCATGACTGACTGAGTTTGCCTGGGCTACTGTCAGCCACGCTTGAAGGACAACTACCATCTTTTACGGCAAGACAGATTCTATACAAATATTGTTGTTCAGTACTCAAATTTTTTTATATCTTCCATATCCAAAACCAGAAGATTGCAGTCAATTTTATCAAATTTGACCACCGGATTTTTTTCACAATCTCTAAGAAGTTGTTCGATAGCTCCAGAATATGAATGTGGCCACTTAGTGCAACCGTCCAATTCCAGTATAAGACGCCTCAGTGGCAACTTAGAGTGGACATTGGACAATAGAGAGGACCCCTTTAATTGCTTAATTCCCAGCTGTGGAGGTGTAGAAATACAGCATTTCTTGTCGGGGGGTTTTGTCTCTTAAGTGGGTCATAAAGTCGAGAGGAAGAAATGGCTTGAGAAAAAGAATACTTGCGTTCAATTCATTAATCAGTTTAAAGAACTTCAGAGGATTCACATTTTTTTAATACTCAAGGGCTCTATTTGTCTAATATATATAAAATAGTTATAAAATAATCTTAGGAATAATAAGAGTAGTTGAGCGCCGTTTATTATCCAGGAGAAACAATTGGAACCGAAGATTAAAAAATTAGCATCTTATGTAACTATTTTTTATTTGAGTGTGTGCATTTTTTAAAACTGGCGTAAAAATGTCGCATAAAATTGATTGAATTTTCACTGTTTTTTTCTAAGTAACGTATTGCGTAACATTTCAGTACTTACTTATTTCAAAACTACTTTTTTTTTAATTTTTCCAATGTTTCAGTCTTAAAGGAGCGTAGCTAAATATTCTACGAAATGTATAAAAGTCTTTGAGGATTTCAACAAATTCACTGACAGATACTTCCAATGTTTGCTGAAAATAGCTTCAAACTTTTATTTTCGACCCCCCCCCTTTTTTTTTTTTGAAAAAAGTGCATTTTTGCCCTTTTTTTCAGTTTTTCGAGGTCAAATAGCGTCGGCTAAATATTAAACAAATTTAGCGAAATTTTTTATGGGTAATAACGGGCCCATATAGCAACTTTTCCGCACTATCCAAAAACAGATTTCCAAAAAAAGTTTTTTCGGCCCACCCTAATATATATATATATATATATATATATATATATATATATATATATATATATATATATATATATATATATATATATATATATATATATATATATATATATATATAGCATTTTATTTTTTACTTTTAGCATATTCATTGACTCCAGAAGGAACTCGTAACTCACCGACTATTATAAGAAAATTGATAATTGAAAGCCTGAATCTATTGCTTGATAGTGGATTCACGGCATAAAATAACAAAGAAGATGTGTTTGAAATTTTAAAATCAATTTAGAAAGTCAATTTAGTTTAAAAATTGCAACTAAATCTTTTTTCTCCCTCCGAGTCAATTTTAAAATAATGTCTTCAATTATTTTCGTAACGTCAAATTTTATAGCTGTGGTTTTCATCAAGATATGACTTCTCAACTTTGTTTAACTAAGCTATGACATTTTTTCCAGTATAAACTACGAATAAAATAGCTAAATGATCCTTGTGACGTGTGATATGCTCTTCTTACAGTTTAAAATATCAGCAACTTAAATAACAATTTATGAAAAGTGATTTTTATGTACAGGGCAGTAGGATCGCACACTGTTGTGGATCGGACGTAAACCTTTCTTTGGTGATGTGTACTAGTGTACAAAATGTAAAAAAAAATAATAATAACAATAATATATATATTATCCTAAGGAAATGGTCATTAATATATTTTTTAAGATAATAACAGCTAAATTGTTTCTTTATTGAGAAGTGCACTTGTGTGAGAAAATTCTTTCTCCCAACCTCTTTGAATCGTATATTGTCACGTAGATTAATATTTTTTTCATATTTTTTTTCATAAGACTTAATAATTAGAATGATCAGTAATACTTAAAATGATAAAAAATAATAATGTAAACAGATGAGATTGAATTCAACTGTTGAAGATTCAAATAATAACATTTGTCATTTGAAAATTAATTAGTATTAATTATTTTTCTTAAAAATTAATTATTTATTAAGTATTTGCTTTGGTAATTGCTTACTACCGTAAAGATAAATCCTATCATAAAAAATATGATGAAATGCAAGAGTTTACAGCTAATCTAAACACATTTTTCAATTTTACTTCTTTTAAACATTAAATAAAATTAGCATAGTTCTTGATAATTAAAATTTCATTTTTATATTTTATAGTATTTTTTTATTTTAAAAAGTTCTCTCTATGTCAAAATGGGCAAGTAGCATTGTTTGCTGGCAAATCACTGAGGGTTGCTTGCAAAAATCACTCCGGTTCCGAATTCCTCAATTTTCTTTGTTTTTAACTGGGATTTGTCAAGCTCCAGCAAGCTCTGGGCAAGCAAGCATACACGTGGTGGAACGGTGGACACAAGCCGAAATATTAGGCTATATAGGTAAGTGATATGTTTTTGAACTCATTTTTCTCCTAATAATTTTTTTTTACACAATGCATTTTTTTAATTTTTAATTTTTATTTTTTTAATTATTTTTTTAAGAATGCATTGTGGGAAAAGCTCGATCAAGCCAAGATGATGCCCAGGTCCTAGTAAAATTTGATGCCTCTCTCACAAAAATACTCGCACACTTTCAAAGCAGTTGTTTCCAAAAAATCAGGGGAAAAAAAAAGAAATTTTCTGTTTTGGTGCCACTAAAAGTGTAGTACCCGACAAGCAGGACCGTGCGTTAATCAGCCTCTGATTCTGAGTTAGGCTCGTCATTTAGGGTGGTCCCTTCTCCTCCATGTGACTTTGATATAGTGAAGTTTTCCCTAACAATCATATCAGTATAAATTTCTTTAAATAAATAAATATGCATTAAAAAGTAACAGAATTATAATACTGTTTTGGACAGAAAAAAAAGAAGAAATAGTAATGATCAAATAGCTTAAGAAATAAATACATTCCCATGATATTCATATTTTGAGTGATAGTAAAAATATTATAAAAAGAATGGCAAAGTTTAATTTTTTATTCAATAAAATAGTTGTTTACGCAATAGTTACAATTGTGCTGAAACATGTATGTAGCAAGAATAAAATGAAATCACATAAAAGCTATTTAGACAATGAAAATGGTACATCCGTATTGGGGATGATAACCAGCTAACGAAAATGGTACATCCGTATTGGAGATGATAACCAGCTATTGTTGGGGCAAACCTAGCCTGGCAGCATGTACTGCTGTAACTAGGATCTGCGTAGCCTTCACAAATCTGCCACGTTAGGTTTTCCCCTATTGTCTCTTCATCACTACTGAAAAAAAGTAGTCAATTCAATCAATTCAACTTCGACATGGACTGAAAATTCTTCAGTTAGGAAGTTTATTCCTGAGTCAGAAGGTAATAACTGAGTGGCGAAAACGAACAAGTGTAAGTTCATAGATGAGGTTGTAGCAGGGATTTGAAACCGCACGCAAAAACGTAAGAACAGAGCAAAGATAACCCAGAAAATAATGAAGACTGTAGAAAACGGATTTCTAAGCTATATACCAAACGCACGAGTGCTTCACACATCATTTTCGAAGGGGGGGGGGGAGAGGAATGATATTTTCTCAAGTGCAGCAAAAGTCAGGGATAGAAAAAGAGAACAATTTTAAGTATAATTTGGGAGAGAAGAAAATGTAAAAATACAATTTTGAGCGACAATAAAATGTGTTAAATCCTTTTTGACAACTCTCGTGTTCTTTTAATAGTTATTTCACTACCTCATTTAGTTTTCTTGATAGCATATGCCTTGATAGGAATGTGCCAAAGAACATGCTGCTTATTAATACCAGGGCCAAGAAGGAGCCAAGACGGGTCCTTTGTCAGTTTGGTCTCCCTGCTCTACCTTCCTCTATACAACTTACAATGCCCAGAAGGGGAGAGTTTCTAGTTTTCGAATAGGCATCCATCAGGGACGCCCGAACTTAAATCTTTAAGCGGGTGTAAATTCTCAATTTGCCGTATGGAACTCCAAATTTTGCCGAATGATGATAATTTTGCCGAATCGTCAGACAAAATTCTCCTCATTATGATAATTTTGCCGAATCGTCAGACAAAATTCGCCTAATCATGATAATTTTGGAAGGTCGCAATGACTTCCCATCTGCCACAGCCTCTCATCGGACTTCGTCGAAACCACCTAATTTGTTAATATTATTTTCATTCTATACGTTTTATCGTGCATCGAACAAACTGAATGTTCATATACATTCATTCAGGATATCTGTGAGAAACAAGAACCCCAACGAGTAGGATCCCATCGCAACTTGTGATTGCGAAAAATATGATTTGAATTCACGATATCAAAACTCAAAGTTTTTTTCAAAAACCATTTTTATTCGTTGCCATCATGAAGTTTTAGGCTGGCGTTTCTTATCGCTGATATAGACTCAAAATTGTTGAATTCTTTCCCGAAAGATGTTTTAATTGCCTTTACTTACGTTAACTTTTCACTTCTTACAACATAAAATAACTCCTGGAACAAATTTAAAAACAAATTTAACGATTCACTGAAATGTAGTCACTTCTTCCAATTGGCAGATCATGTCACATGCCGTTTTAAAAACGAAATCGACCAAAGAAATGACAAAAGCAAAATGATACTCGAGTCATTGCATGAAATTTTAGTCACAATAATACTCCTTTGCTCAACGTCTTCATTCACATGAACTATGGGCTTGAACGGCCAACTACTAGATGTGCGACTAGAAAGCTGTTTTAGGAAGAAACCTGCTCTCAAAATATCTTATGGGAATGATCTTCGCCTAGAATTTTCAGGTTCTTCCTCTTCAGGGCCTTGGACTACTATTTCAGGTCCAAGATTGATGGTTGGAGCTCCCCAAGGCTGCAGTTCAGCGGATGCAAATAAGTTGAAGACGCTTCCCGTGAAGAAGTATACGGTAGATGTCGTCACAAAAACGGTACCCCAGTTCTTCAGGGTTTGCTGCACAGAGAAAATAGGAATAGAAGATTAATTTGTGCCACGACAAAAAGCAGGTCTTAGTTTTATTTAAGAAACAAAAGAAAAATGTTGTATTTATATGTTTACTTATTAAGACTCGTCCACTTCACGAAGCTGTATCAATCTCATTTTTAAAATTCTGAAAGTGATGAAATTAAATAGCTTTAAATACTAAACGAAATCACAAATATTTGATCGATTTCTATCACATTTTGAACTATGATACTCTGGCCCCAAAAACATGCATGGCTGATTCATGATAATTTCTCTGTTTAAGTAAACTAATTTAACATTCAAACCATCTTTCTTTTTTTTTTTTTGAATATTCAACTTCGTAATATCCAAAGCCGGTTGCTTCCAGGATCAAGTGGATCTGTAAGCACCCAAGTCATACGCAAAAGATGTGCAGTAACGTGCAGGGGTATTAGCCACAGTGGTACCATTGGTTGCTCAATGCTCAATACAGGACTAGACATTTGGCGTGACGTCAGCATCATCGTACTTGAACCATCATTTGACATTGGGTATTGTTCAGGGATGAATGTCGTTTCTGTCCGGGGAGGAACGACCGCCGTCGACGATTACGGCAGGAACCTAACACCGCTACGAACCAAATCATTCAGCTGAACGTCACATCGGGCTTCCTCATTTGGGGTGGCATAACGGTTGATTACAGGACATTTCTGATACACGGAAGTTTGACAACTGATAGCCCGATGTTTTGCCTTTGTTGTTGGTCGCTCCCAACACAGTATTATAACCAGACAATACCAAACCAGGATTTTAACATCCATCTCTGGTCTCGCCAGATATGAATCCTATGGAACACCTGTGGGATCTCATTGGACGTGACATGAACCATAAGGACACACTGAAACAAACCATTTATGATCTGAAAACAAGGGTGGATGTGGTTTAGTCAAGGTTACCTCAAGCATCCATCACGAACTCATTGATAGCACGACTCGCCGAAGCGAGCACATCAAATAGCAAAAAATTAGTTAATTTTGAATAATTTTTTTAAAAAAATCATTTGTGTGTGTGCATATCCATCTCACCAACATCGCTACTGAAATTTTCATGACGCTGCGCACATTCTTTCTCGGTATTGCAATTTCACTTTTGCGAAGTGTGTTCTGTGGAAGTTTTTTTTAAAGAACGGAGAACATAGCAAATCTTTCATTTGGAAAACTGCGGAAGTTCTGTAAGTCTTCCAATTCAGAACCTGATGTTACACTCTTTAAACCCTCCTACAATTTTCAAAATATTTCTTAAATCGTTAAAAGAGTCAATGTGCATGTCCTAAAAATTAAGTGTTGATCAAATCATTTATAAGTTATAGATTGAAATCTGCATGTAATTCGAAAGTAAAAACTAAAAAGTTATTTTTTTTTTTGAGCACATCAGTTCATTAAAGCTTGCTGCATCAAAAGTTTTGTGAACGTAGAACATTTCAAATAGTTATCCCGGCCGATTTTTTTTTTAAAAGTTGTTTTAGGATTTCACCATAACCATTAAACGACATGCACACATGTGCTGTACATGTATCATGACATCGCACCTGATACGTTTGACTTTTAGATTTGGCAAAACCTGACTCAGAATTTACTGCTTCATTATTTTCTCTTAAATGCCTTCTATTTAGACTAATTTTGTAAAAATATTTTATTCTTGAAATCCAAACGAAAATCGTAAGTAATTTACAAAACTTTTATTAAAAAAAACGGTTTGATACACTTACCCCATCTCTTATAGCCCATCCTACGAAAGCTGGTGCTAAGAAGCCAGAGACGTTTGCAACGCAGTTCGTGATTCCCATCAAAGTCCCTAGAGTCAAAATAAGAAGAAACATACATTTTCATATTAAGTACTCCAAACCTATTGGGAGCAATATTAAAACAAGAGTTAAGACTAGGCTTGCCAAACGTCCCGGTTTGACCTGGATGGTCCTGGTTTTCAGGCAAAATCGGGTGTCCCGGTCGGTTTACTTCCGATCCCGTAAAAAGATAAATCTGATTAGATGACCAAAAAAGTCTAAAAATAATTAACTGTGAAGGATTATTTTGGATAATTACTTTGTCATTTGTAACATAGACTTGTAAACTTAACATCGAATCAGCTTATGAGGAATTTTGCAACAAAATTAAAACCAAAAAAGACTCCCTAAAAGGAGTCCTAGCGCATGAAAAGTACATGTAAATATTGCTCTAGTTTTTATTCCTCATTCAAAGTATTTCTTCTTACTAAAGTAACTAAAAAATATTGACATGAGAGAAATAAAATGTTTAAATTTATCTACTTGTGTCATTTATTATTACTCCTGGTTCAGGCTAATAATTAGTATTCATTCAACGCATTGAGAATGAGCTACTCTCTAAAAATCAGCCAGGGATGTGTTCCCTTTAGAGGTGTTTGTGATCCGGATTTTCTAAATATTTTGGTCTAACAACACATTCTAAAGTTGAAAAAATGTAAAAAAAAAAAAAAATGAAAACTTTTAAAATGTTTCTTTTTAATAATTTTTTTTTTACATATTTAAATTTTTTTCGGGGGGGGGGATCCAGTTCCTCTTATTTTTTGAAAATATCACACTGTCGTCAAAAAATTTCACTTGAGGCTTTGTATCATGCCTTTTTTTCCTTTTGAATACTCGCGACGGGGATGGGGTGGGGGAAGGTTATTCCGGGGATATCCCGGTTGAACATTTCAGAAATCTGCCAAGTCTAGTTAAAACGATATTTCTTCCCAACAGCATGCGTCGGAGAAGGTTCATAGTAAAGGTTATCGGACTTACGGATTTCGTCGGACAGTCTGGGCTCCAAGCACTTACCGGATTGAAAACTGACCGGATTTGAAGTTGATCATACTTAAAAAAAGAATACTACTTCAAAGTTGTTTAAAATTTCAATTCTAATCCTTTTAGTCAATAGGGTTTACATTAATTGATATCAATCACGTTTCTGATTTCTGCTATGTCTCATCGGATATCTAGTGGCTAAAGAGTCATAAATTGGTAGTGAACAATATTGTGAAACACAACTACTTCAAGGTTTTCAAGTACCCGTTTTCAGAAACGTATAAGGTTGTTCTTGTAATTTGTTGTAAAAAAATGTGCAGGGTTATTATTTTTAATGGGTGTAAGATTACACAACTTCTGGAGTGAGTAAGGTAACGGCACCAGTAACAAACAAGGGTCCAATAACAATTTGGATTTAAATAATAAGAATTTTAGACGGGTAAAACTGATGTTGATGTGGGCCATGAATACGGTGAAACCATCAAGTGTTTTCAGAGTGAATTTTATGAGCCAGTTGGTATTTACAATGCAGTGGTGGAAGGTTATGAACAGATACCACGAGGTCGGCTGTTGTTTCATGTTCATTTGAGTTAAATAAGGCTTTAGTTCAAAAAAATGAAGATCTTTTGCACATTTTGAAGAGAAAAAGAGAATTTTGACCATTACTCATCCTCTTCTCATCCTATCTGTTACTGGGTATCATCAGATTTTTTGGTGTCTGTTGCTGGGGGTCAGACCGTTTTTCGAAATTCAGCAAATAAAAATAGAATTCACTAATTCAGAGGATCCAGAAGCAGCCAAACGTTAGATGAGATGTAGTTGCATGAGAGAAAAATAGTTTAAAAATTCTAAGTACATTAAAAGGCTCAGAAAGTTGAGTTAATCTGAGAGCGATATTTTAAGCATGTCTGTTACTGGTGCCGTTAAAATAGTGCTGATTTTAAGAAAATTAATTGTTGGAGCAAACTTTCACGATGGTTTGTGTAATGTTCCACTTAGCGTCATACTGCTTTAAAAAATTGAGGTAGACTTCAAAGCGCATGCGTAAAGATTAGCATCGACGCAAAGCTTGCCAATTCTATAAACGAAATCAACAAGGGTTTCTGCGGCCAAGCAATAAGCTAGTAAGATAAGCATATCGTGGTTGCGAGCTTGACTACGCCCTGAGTATTATTTCCTCCCTTTTACGCTGCACGTCTTGTCTGTAAATGAAATACATATCGAATTTGTGTAAAGTTGATAGGTGTACATTAGTTGTGAGAAAGCATGAACTTGATAAATAATGAATAAACAAATGATTGAAGCAACAAGGAAGGAAACAGCTGTAAAGTAAACAAAAGATAAAATAGTTTTCAACCGTAAATTGCTATTTTTAAACTGTCACAACAAAATTTCTATGATTATGATATAACTAATTAGTTTATATGATATAAAAGAAATTATGCGCATATAATTAGAAGTTTAAAGTGTAACCCGATTTATTTTTATACTTTCAACTTAGAACCTATAAAAAGAAGTTATTACCTGATCATTTAATAACTTTTGGATTATTTAAGTCGTCGAATAGTTAACTTGAAGTATAAAGTCAACTTGCACTTAAAAATGAATAACGTTCCGAGAAAGTCTGATGAACGCTTATTTTTGCTGAAGTGTAACCTTTCAAACAAATTTTCTGTAATCTTACTGATAATTGCGGTGCTAATTTACACACAAGTTTGTGAAACCTTACAACTTAGTAACATTACTATGGTCTTTGATGTAACCTTCTCAAAGCAATGCGTTACTTTACACCAGTAATATAATTTAAATAGCATTGGAAGCAGCAATGCTGCAAACAGATTGTATGGAGTAAAATCACACCAAAATTTTTAGCATTAAGTTCATAGAGGGGTTGATAGATATACATTTATGTATTCAACTGCAGTAAAATGATTTTTTTTTTTAGTTTTAGACTTTTTAACATCATTTTAAGTGAAACACAAACGAGCTGTTAAAAAAATTACACAAAGCTCTATGAAATGCACAAACAATTGGGCCTATGTAAATAATAGTAACCCTAGCCATAGTGAACTGCATGTGTGTATCTTGGATTATGATAAATAGAGCTTAGTTGCACATTTCGGACTCATGTCGACGTTTCTAGCCCAATTGTTTTCTCTCCCACTGTGACCAAAAGTTGTATGTTGATGGTGCCCGGATTTGGTCTACGTAAATTATAGTAACCCTATCTATAGTGGACTACATTTGTCTATCTTGGAGTATAATGAATCGAGCTTACCTGCAAATTCCGGACTCATGTCGACGTTGGTGACATTGAATCCCGAATAGATAAACCCGTTGAAACATACCGAGAGAGCTAGCAGTTTTCAAGCCAAGCTGTTTTTAAGACCACTGTGATAAAAAGTTGATCGGTGAAATATTGTGCCAGTGGCCACTAACCCCTCCTTCTCTTTTTACGTTGAAGGTGCCCGGATTTGGTCGACGTAAATTATAGTAACCTAATCTATCATGTACTGCATGTGTCTATCTTGGAGTATAATGAATCGAGCTTACCTGCAAATTCCGGACTCATGTCGACATGGGTGACATTGAATCCCGAGTAGATGAATCCGTTGAAACCCACCGAGAGAGCTAGTAGAGCTACGATGACTGCAGGGTCGCAACCCACGAAAGCTACAGCTAATACTCCTAAACCTGGGCCGTAGAACGCTGAAAACAAACAATTTCTTGATATAATATGCTATAGTATAGGTCCGGTGCCGTGACATTGTGAACGAGAACTCATTTATTTTTTCGGTAATTCAGTTTCAGTGAGGTGACAATCGTTTTGGCACAGAACTCTCTTTGGCTATTTTCCGAGGACTACTTCGGCAGTAACGAACTCTTTCATGGTTAGGCCTTATCTTAACTGAAGACGAGATTATGTCTATTCTACTGTTGGTAGGTAAAGGGAAGTAATTGCAAATTTTTCATTTTTCATTTTTTTGTCACCTATTGTACATTAGCTTTATTGTACAAGCTTGCTTATTTGGTTTCCGCTGAAGGGAAAAAAAAAAAAAAAAAAACGTGAAAAAAACGTCCAGTTTCAACATTTTCCTATTGTTAGCATTGAATCCAAAACGCGTATCTTCAATTATCTCGAAAACTTATTTCTGCTGATACTGCCGTTTACCTGTCTACGGCAGAATTAATGTGCAAAGTACTAAGTATAGATTTTTAACTTAAATAAACATTAGCATGATATTTTGAAGTTTAGTTACTGTGCTTTCAGAGATGTAACACCCAAATAAACTCTTCGCACGAAAACCCAGCCATAAGCACTGTTAATGACTTAATTGCTTATCGATTTTTTTTTTTGTTTAAAAGTTTTCCAGGATACTTCGTTCCTTCATTTCTTTTTATAATTCAATTAATTTTTCGTTACAATGTAATAAGTCATTATTTTTTTTTAAAATTTTGACATGTAAGATGTGAAAAAAAAGAAAAGACAGAAAGAACTTTAATTTAATGTTTTTAGTTAAGTTTCTGGAAGAAATTCAATTCATTTTATCTAAAATAGAATACCAATGCTTCCTTTTGTGCCCCGAATATTTAGATTTCGAATATATTTATACTTGCATGTTTTAGGAGACAGAAAAAAGTTTGTCATACAATGCGAGATATATTTTTACGTAGACTCTATTTTGACAAAGGTAAAGAATTTATTGAGTTCAAAGCTTAATTCACTAAATATTTACTTAAAGTTAATTGGTTCTTGCTACATTTATTTACTTTTTTTTAGCTGTTCAGATTAGATATTTTACATAGGTAAACATTATTTCTATAGTTCAGTCCTGAATTTGCTTTTTCTACGTGTGTACCCTTAGACATTGGGGGAAAGCCGGTTTTCGAGACTTTTCAACTCACCTACGGAATTCATGATCTTTCGAATGGCTGTAATCCGCAGATTGGAATTTGCCCTCATTTTATCAGCTACCAAACTGGCAAAAACGCCGAAAATAGCTTGCGTCAAATACGGAAGAGCAGATAGAGTTCCATTCTGAAAACAGACAGAGACCCTTACAATAAAGCAACTGTTACTATTGCTATTATTATTATTATGAATATTGTTATTATTATTATAATGAATATTGTTATTATTATTATTATAACTCGTATTGTTGTTATTAATAATATTAATAAAATGGATTTTCCGAGCACGAAAATAATTTTAAATTTTTTAAGCAAAAACATTTGTTGTAAGTAAAAATTCTTTTAATTAAGTATTAAAGTAGTAATGACAATTTAAGATTTCGCAAAAGCGTTAAACTCCCATGATTTTCGATAATTAAGTATTGACTTAATTGTTGTGAGTAATTAAATTATGTGTTGACTTTGATTTTGTAATTAAACAATTTGAAATACATGTAAGATAAATCAAATTTGCATAGATATTTGTAATAAAGCCAACACAGGTTTCATAAATTTGACATTAGTGCACATTACACGTATAGCTGTAATTCTCTTTGTAGACAAATTTTTGGAGCAAAAATAAAAAAATTATTAGACAAATCATCTTTCGTTTCGCATTTTCTCTATAAGGTAATAATCAAATTTTTGAAAAAGAAAAAAGAACCGATTTAAAAACGGTAGCTGGAAATAGAAATAGCTCCAAAAACTAAACTAGTATGTTGTGGCCATCACGAAACTTTTTTCTATATTTTTCTTTTTTTTCTGATCCCTCCCCATGCTTGACGAGGAAGCAATATTCCCAACAAAAACAAAATTACACATGCAAAAAACTTGACGAACATCCCAATGTGTGAATTATTGCAAAAGCAAAGCAAAGAGCGAAAATTGAAAGTTATTTTAAAAGCCTTGCTTGAATTAATTACAAATATTTTATTTGTTAACAAACATAAGATGGCAACAGTTAAAAATTTTAAATCATTGAGATAATATTTCCGATCATTTTCATACAATTAAAATCACGAGAAATACGCAGACGACAATCTATTACGATTTATCTTTCTTATTGTTGCATTAATAAAGCTATTTTTATTCGCAAAAAAAAAAAAAAAAAAAAAAAAAAAATCAACGCCTCTTGGAGCGATTGGCGTCAAAATTGAATCAAAGCCTGTTTACATATGGATTCACATATATTCCAAATTTCAACCAGAACGTAGCATTACTTCTTGAGATAGGGCACTCACAATGGAAAAAAAGAACGGGCGATTGCGCTACCCCCTTTTTACTTTCTTCTATATCTAATATATAGAAGAAAGTATTGGATTCGTGCAAATTTTCGAATTTCGAATTTTGACGGATTCGAACGTTTTGAGGTGTGCTGAGTTCATTTCGACTATTTTTGGAAAATGTCTGTCTGTCTGTGTGTGTGTGTATGTATGTATGTGTGTGTGTATGTATGTGTGTCACGTCTGTGTGTGACCAGTTTTTTGTGGCCGCTCTACAGCGAAAACTACCGCATGAAATCGAACGAAATTTGGTACACATATGTGCCCGTATGTGAACTTGTGCCCATTGGTTTTTGGCGCGAATTCCTCCAAGGGGGGTGGAGCAATGGGACGTTTTTTGAGTTACGCGTGCTTGCTATTCCTCAGGAAGTAACTGGCGGAATCAAACAAAATTTGGTCCATATGTTGCCATTAACAGGAACAGGTGCTGATTCAATTTTGGTGTCAATAACTCAAACGGGGGTTGAGCTATAGAACGTTTTTTTTGTCGTCAATTGTGACTGCTGTATCTCAAGAAATAATGAACGGAATGAAAGAAAAATTTATCGGCAAGTAGCCCTTAGTGGGTATAAGAGCTGATTTTATTTTGGTGTCAACAGCTAAAAAGGGGGTAGCGCAATCGCCCGTTCTTTTTTTCCATTGTGAGTACCCTATCTCAAGAAGTAATGCTACGTTCTGGTTGAAATTTGGAATATATGTGAATCCATACGTAAACAGGCTTTGGTTCAATTTTGACGCCAATCGCTCCAAGAGGTGTTGATTTTTTTTTTTTTTTTTTTTTTTTTTTGCGAATAAAAATAGCTTTATTAATGCAACAATAAGAAAGATAAATCGTAATAGATTGTCGTCTGCGTATTTCTCGTGATTTTAATTGTATGGAAATGATCGGAAATATTATCTCAATGATTTAAAATTTTTAACTGTTGCCATCTTATGTTTGTTAACAAATAAAATATTTGTAATTAATTCAAGCAAGGCTTTTAAAATAGCTTTCAATTTTCGCTCTTTGCTTTGCTTTTGCAATAATTCAGACATTGGGATGGTCGTCAAGTTTTTGCATGTGTAATTTTGTTTTTGTTGGGAATATTGCTTCCTCGTCAAGCATGGGGAGGGTTCAGAGAAGAAAAAAAAGAAAAATATAGAAGAAAGTTTCGTGATGGCCACAACATACTAGTTAGCTGTTGACAACAAAATAAAATCAGCTCTTATACCCTCTAAGAGCTACTCGCCGATAAATTTTTCTTTCATTCCGTTCATTATTTCTTGAGATACAGCAGTCACAATTGACGAGAAAAAACGTTCTATAGCTCAATCCCCGTTTGAGTTATTGATACCAAAATTGAATCAGCACCTGTTCCTGTTAATGGCAACATATGGACCAAATTTTTTTTGATTCCGCCAGTTACTTCCTGAGGAATAGCAAGCACGCGTAACTCAAAAAACGTCCCATTGCTCCACCCCCCTTGGAGGAATTCGCGCCAAAAATCAATGGGCACAAGTTCACATAGGGGAACATATGTGTATCAAATTTCGTTCGATTTCACGCGGTAGTTTTTCCTGTAGAGCGGCCACAAAAAACTGGTCTCACACAGACGTGACACACTTACACACGGACACACATACGCACACACACACAAACAGACAGACATTTTCCAAAAATAGTCGAAATGGACTCAGCACACCTCAAAACGTTCGAATCCGTCAAAATTCGAAATTCGAAAATTTGCACGAATCCAATACTTTCTTCTATATCTCTACATAGTATAAAATGAAGTCCCCAAAAAGCGTCTGTGTGTTTGAACTCGCAAAACTCGAGAACTACCCGGCCGATTTTGTTGAAATTTTCACAGTTTGTTCCTTTAAGTCCTGAGAAAGTTTGCAGACCAGTTCGAAAACAATTCGATGAATAGTTCTTTTTTTATTCCAATTTAGGCTCAATTTTCACATAAATTCCCGAATATGGGGGAGAAAGATTACTCGCAAATAGTAATACTACATATTGTTGGAAAGGGAAGAATTTTCCACGTTCTACGCAATTTGTTCCAATGCTCTAACTTAATTGCGGCGGGAGTTTTTTACGTTTTTAGTTCGATTTTTTTTAGGCTTAGCTGAAATTTAGGCACTACTTTCTTCATTAAATCCATGAATAAAAAGTGAAGGAATTGTCCCACAGTTTTCTTTTTGACAGCATTGGAAAGAGCTGTTTTTTTTACTCCAGATCTAACTCGACCTACGGTCAAAAGTTCAACCCTCTATCTCCATTAGAAAAAAAGTTACAAGCGAATTAAATGAAGTTCAAAAATCTGTTCTCTATTCAAGTTTTTAACCATTTTATTTTGCGTTTCCACGGTAACGCTTTTTGAATTCATTGCTTATTTCCATCTTTCTCATTTTCAATTCTTGAACTTATTTTATTTTGTGTTTCCATGGTTACGCATTTTAAATCCATCTTTCTCATTTTGTTTTAATTTCTTAAAAGTATTTTAGTATCTGTCGTCATTGTTTGGCGAGAAAATTTTGCATGATGTTTTTTTTTTTCTTTCATTTAATCCTGGTTATTGAAGATACTTCACTTGACACAATGGTTTTTTTCAAGGTAGACCGGGCAAAGCCGGGCAATGCAGCTAGTATTAGATATAGAAGAAAGTAAAAACAATATCTTTGAAAAATATCGATACAACTTTTAAACTTAATTTTTAAAGTCGGCGAAAAGCGATAGGTAAAATAATGGGTAACCATTTTTCGTTTATATTTTTCAAAAAAAAAAAAAAAAAAAAACACTCAAAATGAAGAATGAAACATTTATACTGTTATACAAACTTTGTTGTTATCAATGTAATGTATACGAATGATATTGAAGAACTTGTGTGTGTGTGGGCCCTTTTAAATTTATATTTGTAATTGATTTATGATTACGTCATATTGCTTTAGGCATCGTATTTACCGGATTTCAAAAAATAGGTTTAAAAGTTGTTTCTTCTTGTTCTGAAATTGTAATTATTTTTTACTTTTTAGAGCAATTTTCATTATCATGTTTTTTCTATACTTGAAATTTTTTCTAAATGTAATTTCAGGGATCTGAAAGTAATATAAAAAGTTAGATTCAATTTTTTTCACTTGTTTTTTGCTTCAAACTTTCAATATCTTAACTGTGCACCTTACTTTGACCATTTTTGCAATTGAAAGTTATGCACATTGCACATAGGACTACCGAGGGAGAAAATAGAGGTCGTGCACATAAAAGGGAGACACGTTGTATAAATGATAGTTAAAAAGTAATCTAACACTAAGCAAAAAAAAAAACTTTTTGTCTGCGTCCTAGTTTTTAAATAGTAAATTCTTACTAATTTTGGGTCGAGAAAAACGAATAGGGTAGAGATTTCGTTTTATTAGCTCTTGTTTTCAAGATGCACAAAATCCCACTGAAGAAAGATGCACAACAACCACACTTGATTTGAAGGTAAGGTTAAAAAGAAAAAAACTTCCTGTGTTATCAAACAGGTCTTGTTTTATTAAACAATGTTTCTTTTTCCAAAAGCAGTGGTTGCTTTTGGCCTACCATTGTAAACGCTTCATTTACGATTTCTTTTTTTACGTTAAAGAAGAAACATCTCTTGCAATAGTTCAGCAGCATTTGGTGAGCATTAACTCAGCTCAATGACCCTGACGTCTGCGCCCCACTGTAAAGATATCTTGGATTGTAAAGATACCTTTCCTCATGCTTATCGCTCAGGCTTCAAAGTTTTTAAGCAAAATATTCTGGAGCAAGTGAACAAAATAGAGTTTCATAGACATACTATCATTCATTAATGGTCACAGAACTCCCATAAGGATTTTTTGACCAACTGTTTATAGTTCTCATTTTCTCTGCTGCTTAGAAATACTTATAATGCACCCTTTAAAATCTTCCTAAGTTTTTTCCCCCCCTTTCCTTTCATTTTTTTTTTTTTTTTTTTTCAAAAACAGTGATTTTCACAATTGCGCGTATTTGAAGTCATCTTAAAATTTTTCTCATTTACCTTAGCTACAATACATTTTGCAAATTTCCCTCTAAGGTATGAGAAAACCATTTTTGTTCACAGCTTCCACAAAGTTATTCATTGTTCGCAGAGGAATGAGCATGGGTGGAAGCAAAAAATAGATGACTCTTCTAGAGGCTCATTTTTCGCATTTTTCTTCCTAGAATTTAAATTTCTTGAAGTCCATTTCAATTTTATGGAGTGATATTTTCTATCCAAACGAAGAGTCGAAATTTAGAAGACAGTCAATCCCATGGGGGGGGGGGGGGGTGCTTCTATCTGCCAGGGAAAAAGAACATTAGTGAGATTTCACTACCCTAGTTGACTCTGTAATCTTGAAAACTAGAGCTAATCTCAACTTTTATGGTAATTTTCGTGTTTAGCGAGGCAAAATATTTCGGAAATAGTTATTTTTGAGCGGATGCATTTTTGATGTTGAGTAGTGTAAGTGTTCCATACATGACTGTGGAATCAACCCAGATACTTACCTGTTTGAGATCAAAATGCAAAATATTCGAGAGGTATGTAGGAAGCTCTGTGAGAAGGGTGTAAAAGCCCCAGTTGTTTCCAAAATGTGTGACAACTAGGGCCCATAAAGATCCTGAGGTCAAGATGGCTCTCCATGGCACTGGCGCTCTCTGTAAACCGAAAATCAATCTCAGTGATAGGAAATATGAACTGATAAGTACACAAATGCAGTAAAACATAGTTTATACTTCTTCATTTATACGTCTTTTAGATTTGCACGTAGTTTTCTTAAAGTTCCGAATGATTTCTATTCATTTTAATACAAAAGTGCATCGTTTGTACGTCGTTAACTATCGATTATACGTCTCTCATTTCTACGTCTTTTATAAGTCGTTTTCTTAAAGACCAGAATAACTCCTTTCATTTTAATGCAAAAGTGAATCGTTTATACATCATGACATACCGTTTATACGTCTTTTACATTGATACGTCGTTTTCTTAAAGACCCGAATAATTCCTATTCATTTAAATACTAAAGTACATTGTATATACGTCTTTCATTTATGTGTCCTTTACATTTATACGTCGTTTTCTTAAGAACCCGAAAAATTCCTATTAATTTTAATCCAAAAGTGCATCGTGTATACCTCTTGAAATATCGGTTATACGTCGTTTTCCCCTCCCTTAAATTCAAAAAAATTCCGCCCTTCTAGCTTTCTATTGAGGAATTATATTCCATACCCCTTTCACACATTCCCTTTCTCAGGTATAGTAGGAAAAATAAAGGCAAAAAGTTTATTTTGTTCGTCAAAGCACTAGTGACAAAATGTTTACTTAATTCATTTGATAATTCTATTCGCAACTCCAATAAACTAAAGGGGGCGCTGCAGCCATTTTCTAATGGCGGATGAAAAGGTAAAACAAAGAAATGCCGTAACTTATATCTTGGTTTGAAGTTTAATGAATGACAGTAATTTTTTATCGTGTTTGTGAAAAGCCTTCATTTCTATTCCTCTGAAATTACATTACACCATAAACTGTCTGAAGCCAGTAATTTACCCTAAAGAAAACACGTTAAACGGAATGTTTTACCTTTTTCATTAGTATTGTTATTCACTGTAAGGTAGCGTATTTGAGCTCTGGAGTTGCGAATAATCATATCACTTAGACAATCAGCACGTCAGACGATTATTAAATATTTTTCAAATTAAATTCCTACTTGAGCACATTAGTGTAATATAATTACATTTATAAGTCTAGACATGTTAAATATAATAAGTATCTAAGATATAGTACAATAATTAAATAATTTGTTTCACATAAATATTTGACTTAAAACAGAAATTAATGTCTTTAGTATAAAACTATTGCAGAGTAGTTTATATTAGTTACTTAAACCACTTTAGTTGATCCTTACAACTATTGTATTTATGCAAAATTTGAATTAGCAGGGTTAAATTGCAAAAATCAAAGTGATTTATTAACGCTTCGATTATACGTCACTTTCATTTCTACGTCGTTTCACGTCAGTCCACTAAAACACGTATAAACGATGCCTTACGTAATTTTTTTTCTGGTGCATCACCTGGAAAAGGCATGAAAATTTAAATTGAATATAGTAAGGAAAATGGTTGTAAGAATTAGTTTTCCAAAAGGCAATCAATCGGTATTATCTTTAGTAGTTAAGATAAAAGTTTCAGTATTACAAATCAAAACTATTCTAAAACTTTGAAACAAAACTTCACTTGTAAGTATAAATGATGTTTAAAAAAGATAAATGTACTTGAAAACCATGCATTTAAAAATAATGCACACAGGAATTTTGGTTTAACAAGGGGCATTTTTTTGCATTACAAAAAATTTTTAGAACTTCCGACTGTAAGCAGTGATTACGATAAGCATATTTTCTAATTATTGCTAGCCGTCGAAAGCACAACAATTTTTCTACCCTGGAAAAGAAGTTTCTTGCAAACCAAAACTCGGAAGCAACACTTTTTGAAATTTTGTTTAAAGGATATTGATTTTATTTTTTATTCGTCCGAATAATGTTTTGAGTGCCATTTTGATGTCATGAATTTTACAGACGTAAGAAGAAAAAATTGTACCTGCTCTTGTTAACGGCGAAACTAATCTATTATTTGAAACTAAATTCTGAATTTGACTATAATTCTAAGAAAAATTAAGTTCTTGCAATCGTTGCACCTCAAAAAAAAAAAAAAAAGGACAACTGTTCGAAACTATAAGATACGTGAAATACTAAGTGACAAAAAGAGCGCTTTGCAACGAAGCAGTATGGCTGACAGATTTGCCATCTTTGTCGTATTACTTAGTGTCAACTTTTAAAACAACGCTAATTGCTAAAGAGATAAGTGAATATCGCTTAACATACACTTTCAGAATCTTTTGTTAGTGACTTAAAAAAAAAAAAAAAAGAGGTGAAAAGCTTTACGGTTGTGAAACATTTACGTACCCCAGTAATCAATGCCTTGTCGTAAAATAAATTGAGAAAGAAAATGTTTCAAAATTCTCAAAATTTCTTATTCACATTTAAATTTTCTCACCCTTATTTTATAATTCAGTTAAAACTTTCACATTCCATTCCATATGCATGAGAAATAATAGCCTAAAGAAGATAAATTTGGCTCTAAGATGGGTCTACATCTTAGACTACAGTCTGGAGTAGCGAGACTGTAAACAATTTCCGAAACGTCACCGATTATTTCAGGGTAAAGTTCCGGGGTTTCACAGGTTTCCTCCAGTTTCTTGTGAAATGTACTTTTGTGAGAACATTCTCAAGTTTACAAGTTACATGAATACAGACTTTTCACTCAAAAAATAACTGCTTATAGCTACCAGTTTCAAAATATATTCAGTTTTTTCGAAGCTCAATTACGCCTTGTCCATATCGACTGAGCTCGAAACGAGAGCAAAAAGCAGTCTCTGAACTATAGCTTTGTTAGAATCTCAAGTTGGCTTTAAGAGGGAAGGTTTCGGAATTTTACAGAGCGATTTTAGATTTACTTCAGAAAGATTACTGACTTTTAGCGGGCAACTTTCCTTTTTTGCCAGATATGTTACTGAGAATTTAAGCGCATTAGCTGCCCATTATTTTCCGGTAACGACTAAGAATTTTTTTTTTACAATGTATGGATCCGTTCTTTTATGCTTTGATTGTTGTAACTTCGTTTTTTAAAAACTCACCACACCTTCCTGTCTGTCCTGTCCTCGTCGAATGTAGTTCAGTTCTGCCTTTGATATGCGAGGATGTTGATCTGGGCTTTCGTATATAAAGAAGATCCAGAAGAAAAACCACACGCATCCAAGGGCACCTGTCATAAAATCGAAATTGAGAAAATCGCTAGAAATTCATTGCATTTTTATCAATGAGTTACTCACATCAGCACGTTTTTTTAAACCTCAGCTATATTTCTGCGCAACTAACCCTGACTTCACATAGCGATAAGCCCATTAAAATCACTAAAATCCAATACACTTTCAACCCCGAGTCCATTTTCGAAGTCAAAAAACCTAATTCTACCAGAAATTTTCGAAGTAGTAAATAAACTCACCAAAAACATAAAAGACAGAAGGCCAACCGCCTAAGAAAGTAGAGGAACTAAGGTATCCTGAAAGAGAGAGGGCAACTACAGTCCCAATAGGTCCGCCACTGTAGACTAGGGTAGCGAGACGACTCCGCTCGTACTTGGGTGCCCAGCGACCTAGTAGGGAATTCATGGCGGGATATGTCACTCCCTAGGAAATAAAGTCATCAATTCTAAAAACATTTACAACTAAGTGAATTTTATGAAATTTGGTTTAAAATAAGTCACTTCATAAGAAAATTTAGTCTTTTCAAAAACTCAATAAACGAAATACAGTAGTTATAAATCAAAAGCAATGCCATCAGCCCGATTAAAAGCGAAACTAATTGGTAAAGTACTGAACAACATTTATTAATAGAATTATTTTTCTCGGCTTATAGATGGGATTTATCTGGAATTGGTATCAGCTAACAAGCTCAAAAAATAAATTTTGTCATTGGTGCTTTATCTTTTTCAAAGAATCACCCTGTGCAACCACTTTTTTTTTTTTTTTTTGTCAAAACTCGTAATTGAATTGAAATAGCCATATTGTGCAAAAAAAAAAAAAAAAAAAAAAAAATCGGATATCAATCTAAAAGATCACTTTCATGATTGCCCAGATTGTAGTTATGAAACTCAGTACTTTTCTCAACCGATATCTACTGAACTGCTTTGATCGAACGGTATTCGATCTCCTGAATTGTTGTGATCAGAGTGACCAAATATCAGTCATCAGAACTCTTGTTATCCGAAGAATCGTGAATCAGTCTATTGAAGTGTTGTAATCAGAGTGACCGGCAATCACTGTCATAGACGGATTTAGGCCGAAATATTTGGGGGTGCAACAACAACAGGGATCTGAGGAGGGGGGGGGTATTCCCGGAATAACAAGGCAGTGGCGAAATCAGAAAATAATTTTAGGGCGGGACACACTTTTAAGTCTAAAAAATGCGATGTAAACCATATTTCGTAAGATTAGGGGATGAGCAATTCTTAACATTTCAAACTGCAGAAAAAGTCTTAAACGAAAGTCGATATTAGAAGCAATGGGTGAATTTAGTTACTGGTTGGAATAAGATTCACGCCCCAGAAAAAATTTGAAATAGTAGTTTTGAAAACGCAGTTTTACAGTTCTTGGTGATATTTTAGAGGCAAGAAAGGTAAACCCCTCCCCTCCCCCATGATACCTCTTTAACTTTTCATAATTGAAGTTCCAAAAATACTACGGAGGACAATTTTTGATGCTGTTACCGGACGGGGTGTTCTGGAGCTCACCCCTGGAAAATTTTCGAAATTGAAGTCCTAAAAATGAAGTTCTTTTGCAATAATCCATGGTATTAAAAATAAAAAAAAAAGGATTCTCCCTCTTAAATATTTCGAAATAGTAGTTTTCAAAACCAAAATATTAACACTCTTTGATGGTAATAGAGAAAGGGGGGTCAGAGGGCCTTGTTCGAATATTTTCCAAAATTAAAGTCTTAAACACATGAGTGTAAGACCATATTTGGTAACGTTAGGGACACTGCAGTTTTTCAAAACTGAAGCTCCAAAAACGCAATTTTAAACGATTTTCGATGTATTTAGGTGATTAGAAGATCTTCCTTGGAAATTTTGCGAAAGTTAAGCCCAAGAAACGAAATTTGAGGTACTCTATAATAACTTTTCTTTTTGAAAGAGAAATTAAGATTTTTTTCCCCAACATTCTTTTTTTTTTCGTAAAATAACTTCGTTTTCCCAAAATGAGATCTTTTCTTCTCTTCAATAATAAAGAATGTTCTTTTAAAAACATCTACTCAACATTTTGTGGGGAGGGTCACCAGTCTTGTGCCCCTTCCCCTTGGATGCACAACTGCAGCAAAATGTCCGGAAGTCTTCCTTCAAAAAATTTTGATTATTTACCTTAAAATTGTTGGTTTTCAGTTGATTTCGGTGTAGATTTTATTAATAAAGTTTCTTGCAATAGCCATGTGTTTTTTTTTTGTTTTTTTTTGGACTTTATTAGCCATTGTTGTTTCAAAATAGAAGAATTTATTGATATACGAATAAATACCCAATTACAGAACATGCAATTATTCTATACAATAACACAGCACTGAACAATAAATTGTTTGAGAAGTTTCTTTATTTGCATGAAATTATTTATTAGTTTTTTTTTTCCAAATGGATAAAATTACTTTAATTCTTAATATGAGCACAGTTATGGTTTTTCTTGCACTAGCGACGTGTGGTGATACACTGGATTCAAGTAAATTTACTAGTATAGCAGCTATGATTTTTTTTTACCCCAACTACGTTTCTGAGTGAAATATACTAAACTAATTTTTTTTTCAAAACTCAACCAAAAATTTTGGGTGTGCGGCGCACCCCCTGGCACCCCCGTAAATCCGCCTATGATCACTCTGCTGAAGTGGAGTGATCTGACTAATTGGTGATCAATCTGCTGAACTGTGGTAATCAGAGTGTCTAGCGATCACTTTGCTGAGTGTTGAGATCTGAATAACCGGCGATCGATTTGCTGAAAAATTGGGATCTGAATGACCGTAGATCAATCTGCTGAACTGTTGCAGTCAGAAGGATTCGCGATACATTTGCTGAAGTGTTGTGATCTGAATCACCGTAGATCAGAGTAACTTTCCACAATCAACTTCTAATTGAATCAGGGTCGTATACAAGGGGAGGGGGGGTCTTAGGGTTCAACCTCCCCCCCCCCCGAAAAGTTCGATTTGACACTTAAATGTTCGTTTATATTTAAAAATTCCCAAAAGATATTGTTCCAAAACTCAAATGTCTTTCATATGTATAATAAGAGTAGATAACCCGACGAATTGAACATTAGCAGAAATAGCGGAAAGATCCACATGAAACTTTTTTAACCTTCCTCGAAATTATTTTCTGGTTACGGCCCTGTGTGAGATGCATAACATGACGTACCTCTCCAAGCCCCTCGATGACTCTCGCGGCAATGAGTGCGTAGACATTCCACCGAGCTGCCAGAGGAGTGAGCAGAGTGAAGATGGAAGTGATGAGAACCCCTATTCCGAACAACCACTTTGCGCCCCACTTTTCAGCAGCGATGCCACCGGGTATTTGCGTAATAACATAGCCGTAGAAAAAAGAGCCCAAAATCAGTCCTTGAGTGTCAGAGTCCCAGTCGAATTCGCCATGAACAGATGTCTGGAAGAAAAGCAAAATAGTCTGAAAACTTTCAGTTTTGCGCGCTTTCTGGTATACATTAAAACTTTTCAAAACACGGCTAACCTTATCTGCTATTGTAATTCCTCAAGGAAGTCAGCGTTCGGCTAAGTGATTGCGTGGTTGCAAATTTCATAAACAGTGTTTGATTTTATTCATTTTTTTTTTTTTTGTTAATCAAGTGATTCAAATGCCGAACTTGTCAAGTGGTCAGAGCAGTCTGATTGCGATGGGGAGGTCCTGGGTTCGAATCCCGGCTCTGGCATGGTTGTAATTTTTCTTTTTTTGCTCGTCCTTTCTTTGTGTGAATGTGTTGTTGTGTTGTGAATGACTGCCTACCCTATAAACGAATCCTTATGGTATGTGTGCACTGTGGAAGTCGGACTTCACACTAAACTACACGGTACAGTCGGAAAAGTTAAGCAGCGCACCTCAAAATGTTAGCCTAACTGGCACAAATAATGACTCAAGTGCTTAACTATTTCGGGGCAAAGACTGCATATAGTGACAGTTGGAATAAAAGGAAACAGTACATAGAAACAAAGTATATTGCCACACTTGTGACAATTATCACATTTTTAGCACGCTTTTACTAGCTTCACCTGTACGTATCTATGTATGCAACGAAATCTTTAAACTGAATTTATCTTGAAACTCAATTATCGGATTCTTTTGAAATTTGGTATGTGACCTCAGTATCGATCAAATTAATTAATTCACCATTAATTATGTGTTTATTTCAATTTTAATCTACATTTTTGCCTAATTCCTTTAATATGAGGACGAAAAAAATAATCGCGCATATTAAAATAAAATGTAAATACAAATTCCTGATTTTTCTGCATCAGATAATTTTTTTCCAATGTTCCAAGGTATTTAAAACTTGAATTATAGCTGTTTTTACTAATCTCATGCTTAAATGTAGATGTGCCATTAATTGAAAATTCATTGTTGATCACTGTCATTGTTGAACACTGCTTTTATTTAAATGTGTACCCTCATAATTTCAAAGCTTTATAAATATAGCAGCACTTTGAAGCCCACTTTTTGGAGCGATTTTCAAAATACTTCTGAAATTTCTTTTCAGAAAACTTATTTGACTCTGCACATTTTTTTTTTCTTTTCAACACTTTTGGGAACGCTTTTGAGAACTTTTTTTCAAGACTGACACATGTCCCTTCTTTTAGAACACTTTGTGATACACTTTTTACAGCACTTACGGCACACTCTTTTGATTATATCAGCAGTTTTTGCTGTTACTTTTACTACAATCTCGCGAGGCAGTTGCCAACCGCCGGTGGGTCTAGGCTTGCCAGACGTCCCGGTTTGACCGGGACAGTCTCGGTTTACAGACCAAATCCCGGTGTCCTGGCCGATTTATTTCACCTCCCCAAAAAAAGATAAATCTGATTACAGATGACCAAAAAAGTCTAAAAATGATTTACTGTGAAGGATTATTAAAAATAATAACTGCCATTTCTGTACCTTAGAATCAGACTGACGTAAGTTCAAAAAATTGTGGCTTTCTGTTAATTACTGCGTTGTATGTGAAATCCTAGTCCACATCGACTCAGGCAAACGTAATTCTAAAAAAAAAAAAAAAACCTGTGACCCTCTTCCTCCAATCAACTCTAATTTGAATTCTGAAACTTTGAATTCAAATTATGTTTTTCGCAATCACGAATTGCGACAAGACATTACTCATTAGAGTTGTTGTTTTTAGAAATGGCTCCCCCCCCCAAGCATGTCGCTCCTCCTGGGTGGTTATGTGTGGGCAGGCTTAAGTGTGTGCACGTAGGCCTGTGTATGTGTGTAAAGGCGCGCGCGTGTAGGCGAATGAGTATGAGCATGTGTGTGTAGGACAGGGACGCCACCACCCAGCAGAAGTGGATTCCGGGGGACAGTGCTCAGGACCAGTGCAGCTGTGCCGCCGCCGGTGGGCGGTGGTGCTGCTGGTCCAAGCTGAGAAAGGAACCACAACGTCAAGGACTGTCAAATGAGAACAATAAGCAATCGTGATTGAAAAAAAAAAAAAAATATCCTCTGTAATTATTTGCCAGTGTTGAAAGAACGCGCTTCTTATCCTTTGCATTCGTCAGACAAATGTTTTCCCTACCTCCTGAAAAGTAGTGATTATGTGACTTACATTAATCCGGCTCTGAGGATTAACGTAACATTAATCATTCTGATTCGTAACATTAATCTACAAAATTAGCATTGGATTTGCTTGGAAAGATTTTTATAGCAAGATTAAAAACAAAAAAAGACTTTCTAAAAAGTCCTGGCCAATACAAAGAACATGTAAATATTATTAAAGTTTATTCCACATTCAAAAGTTTTCCTCTTACTAAAGTAACTTAAAAATAATTACTAAAGTAACTTATAAATATTATAGAAAATAATTTTTTTAAATGTATCTGCTTTGTCAGGTATTATTTAGTACCCCTGGTTTAGGCTCATTATTAGTAACCATTTATTCATCGCATTGAGAATGAACTACCCTCTAAGATACTGTAAAAACAACCAGGTGCGTGTACTCTTTTGACTACTCGCTACGCTGGCGGGGTAGTACTCCGGTGTCCCGGTTGAACATTTCAGAAATCTGGCAAGCCTAGTCATGGCCATCACTCTAATCGGCAAGGAAAGGCCGTCCTTTTAAATGCAATTCCAGCTGGCCAGCTGGCAGTGATTTATTGCAGTAAAATTTGCAGTACTATGATATTAAGAAATTCTATTGACTAGTAAGCAATAAAGTTGCTGGAATTATATTTGTACGAAGGGAATCGATGATTTCACAAGTGTGTCCAAACTGTTCTCCTAAACTGTTCTCAAATGCGTTCTTAGTTTGTTCTCAAACAAACCCCCAGTCTGTTCTCAAATGTGCTCCTGATTTTAAACTAAACGGATCTCCTCAGCAAGACATATTTGAAACAGATTCGAAGTTTATTTCAGTGATTTTTTTTCCTGTTTGACGGAGTCCATTCAGAACACATTTTAGTGCACATTCAGGCAACTGGAGCACTTTTCTGAATTAAATGTTCCAAACGTGTTTCCAATGTGTGCTGGGAAAGAAATAGATAAATCCCTTTCGTTTACATTGCGTTTGCTTCAAATTTTGCTCTAAGCAACTGAAATACTTCTGCGGAAGTGCTAGTACGATTTAATTGTCTTCTACTTACAGACGATAGCATAACATTGGAATAGTTTGTACTTTGTCGTGACTCGAGAAGATTGAGGCAGGCGACTTCTGGCCCTCCTTCTGGTGGAAAATCAGGATGGAATGTCTTCCTCACCATGGCAACCATAGCAACGCTCAGGTTTACCCGCATGGCATACACGTTGAAAATGCCGAGGAAACTCCACCATGTCATGGAGTACCTCACGGGGATTCCTAGAAGAGAATTAAACCGAAATAATGCGAAGTAATAAAATAATACTACATAATACGCAAAATTTAAGACTAAGCAGGAAGAGAGGTAACAGGAAATAATTCAGTAGAAAGGTCGGCTGGGTGGTGTGGTGTCAAGGCGTTGGTCTTCTACGTCCTGGTCCCGGGTTCTGACCCGTGGTGGCCAGTCAGTGGGTTTTCAAGATGCAGAAAATCGTCAACGCTATGCCGTATAATCATGTTTCATGTAAAAGATCCTTAAGTATTCGTTTGGCTTTAAATGCCTTCGGCAAAATTAAATCTCTAGTGTTGTTTCACATCAAAGCGAGCCCATGTTACTCCATCTGGTGGAAACAGGGCATCATCTGTGCCACTGACAGCCCCGGTCTTAATGGTGGCATAAGGAGGATTGGATGTCATATCGTGTCATTTCGAGAAACTAGGTCGGCCAAAGGTTGAGGGGTCAAACGCGGCTCCATTAGAAATAATAATAATAAAAAAAAGCAAAAATACAGTAAAAGAATAAAATCATAGAAGCAGCCGTCAAATAGAGAATGTTTAAGGTTGCTGTTTCAGCCTCCAACATGGAGCAAGTTTGTGGTAGATTGTCACTTGACGTTCTGCAGCAGAGCCTTATATCATTTAAATTATAGTGTTGTTTCCCGCTTATTTTGAGGAGAAATGCTTTATATAACGTAGGTTGAAAAATTAAACCATTAATAACCAATGACCGACAGTATATTTTCGCGCCAACGGAATTGCGAAAACTGTTACATTGTTAATCACGATCATTGAGTCAATGTTTTTATTCAAATGCGCATAAAATGTTTAAAGCAATATACATAATTATAGCAATTTGTATATGAATGGGATATTTCAAGATTCTGGTACACGTTCAATGTAAGTACTGGAAATCTTTACTAATAATAAAGCTGAAAGTCTGTCTGGATGTTTGAATCTCTGTCTAGATATCTGTCAGGCTCTCTGTGACGCGCATAGCGCCTAGACCCTTTGGCTGATTTTCATGAAATTTTCTACAAAATTAGTTTGTAGCATGGGGGTGTGCACCTCGAAACGATTTTTCAAAAATTCGATTTTTTTCTTTTTATATTCCAGTTTTAAGAAACTTTACCGAGCAAATTATCACAACGTGGACGAATAAATTACGGAATTATCATAACATGGAACCGTAACATGTGCAAGCAAATGAATATAGCAAATTGGCGAGAAATTCATCATCCATTATTTGTAAATATACAGGCGAACCAAATGACCTTTTAATTTTCTACTACGGACAAAGCCGTGCGGGTACTAGTTGTAAATAAAATGTTAGGTAGAAGTGCAACTTTTAATAGCTATATGTATTCATTTCTGCTTAGCTCATCTCGAGTATATTTTTGTAATCATATATGTGTTTCCAGTTCATTTGCAGAGAAATAAATGTATGATATTTTTTTCATATCTTAATATATAGAAATTTTCTGTGCGGACGTTTGTCACCATCAGGCTTTTAAACGGCTGGACCGATTTTGATCAATTTTTTTTTGTGCAATTAAGTTTTGGTAAGCATGGTTTCGAAGCGCGATGGATCGAATCGGAAACGTTTTTGTTAATTAATCAATTAATCTAAACATTGGATGGTTATATCTCTGAAATGATTAATATTTATTTTAACCTATTGTTGAGCGAGAACTGAAATAAAAATTAACACGTTGCCGTTGCCAAAGGACAATAAGAAAGCCAGCTCTGCTTTTTGTAATGAAATTTCCTACTGTGATATGTCAATTGAGAAAAGATAAAACGTAGAGAGAGAATGAAGCTTTCATTTCTTGAAAGCAACGGTTTTAGGTCCCGAGATATATTTTAAAGTAAAGTACTGGAAGGTTCACGCAAAACGTGTGTTCTGTCGTCGTAGTTGAACAAAGTGACCGAATCGCTGCTTTAGGTTTTCGTAATCAAATGATCAGAAAGTACCGTACCTAGCAACTTTTGTTTCTCGGCTGAAATCCATCTGAGTTTTGGCACCAATGTCAAGAATACTTTAAGAATTATCTAACTAATCAGTACATTATTAAAGGAAAAGATGATGGAATTTAAAGACGAAACAAATTTTATTCTCGTCCAGATAAATTACAGCAAAGTTGGTCTGTACACAAAAGATCAGTGCATTGGAAGATCTTTACCTTTGGTGGAAAGAACAAATTAGGCAATATATGAAGTTTAAATGTTTTTCCTTCAAAAGATCGGACCGCTAATCGGTCGGAGTTGGCTTCTCTCACTGATTGGTTGGATTACAGTAACGTGGTGGCTTGGCGACTTAGGCTATAAACAATAGAGTTGCGTGATCATTTGTTTACTTTTTAAAGCTACTGTTAATGTCTACCCCCTTAAGTCCTGTTAGTGGCCTCATCGTGGCAAGGGGGTGTCACTGGGAGAAGTGGCTGAAGTACGTCGGGAGTATATACTTCTGGTAGGGTTACCCAAGGCGTGAAGGCACTCCATCTTACCATCTTTCCGGTAGAATTACGGTAACCGGGTCGAGGCGATAAATGTTTGATTCTGGCAACCCGCTACCTTAATTGGCGACAGAGCAATATTAACAACCCTACAACAAAGCTGATTCGCTATTCGTTTGGCCAATCGGCGATACACAAAACTGTAATTGATTTGTATGATAAACTTTTTTTTTTTAATTCTATAGAATTATATTTTTTAATTTCTGAAAGTTGATTTTTTTCTGAAAATTGGCAACGTAAACTATCTTTTCAATTTTTAGATCGTCGAAACATTTTATGAAATTTTACATTGTGGAATGTTTTTCACTCTTAACTATTTTAAGTTGTTGATTTAAAAATTAGTCATTCATATCTTTTGGATACTTTTGTTTTAGATTTTGCTTGCCGTAAGTACTTTCCTTCATGTTTCATTGTTCCATCTTTAATTTAAAATTTATTAATTATTGTAATTATTCAGTAAGGTAAAATTAAAATTTGCAGTTATGATAACGTTCTGTGACTGGAACTTTTTGTTTAGTTTAATTTCTCTTTATAGATTTTTTTCGTTTTACTGTTACACTTTAACTGTGCTTAATGACGTTTTCTGTTTACTTGACGATTTATTTTATGCTTTAATGTCGTTTTCGATCCAACTTTGAATGTTGTAAAATTTTGTTAGAATTTATTTTTCATTCTTTTGTTCCTTAGAATTTGTTTCAATTTGTTTTGGTAGAGGAATTTAAACTTTAATGGAGTTGTTGAATCATTTAATTAGAATGTTATTTTACATTTTAACAGAGGTTTAACGTCATTTTGTAGTATTTTTAATTTATTTAGCATTTTTTAAAAAATTTTAATACACTGTTAGTGTTACATTAATGTTTCGTTTGCTTTTTGCTCATTTCGCTCATTGCTAGTAATGTATTCTGCTCGAATAAAATGTGCACGCTAGCCAAAAACAGCTTAAGTTACTTTTTTTTTTTTTTTGCATTAAATGATTTTGAAAACTAACAATTATCTGTTCCAAATATCCACTCCCCCACTCTTTTTTTTTCTTTCAAGTATACTCTATGGTTTCTTAAATTAGGTTTAATAATATGTTTCTTTGTATATTTTGCTACATTATCATCATTTAAAAGAGGAAAAAGAATTTTTTTCTTTGCGGTTACGATCAGAGAAAGAGAGTTAACAGACTCTTCGTTACCAAGGTGATAGTTTGCGTCAGCCATAGCTCCGCCCATTTTCTAGGGGTCTATTCTTATTGGTGGATTTCCTTTGTTTACATTGAAGTACTTTGTTTACGTTGAGCAGTAGGTGCCAACTTTGGCTGTTTTTGAAAAAAGCCGCCAACGCGACCCGGTTACCGTAATTCTACCATCTTTCCCAGCTAACACTAACAGGCATGGAGCCAAGACAGACCTCCAACCTCGGGTGCTCCAGTCTTTGGACAACGGTGGCTGCATTTTTCTCCCATGAACATGTTGACAGGTGATCCTGATGCTGCATCGTGTGTCTCGCAGATTAATACGGCACGCGCTCGAGGTTTAGGCAAAGGGCCTCGTTCGAAAAGTGAGCTGCCCATCCAACACCTTTCACCTCGGAGCTCACCTATCTAGAACTGTTCTCCAAGCAAAAAGCCAATAATAAAGAAAAATGGTTAATACCTCCATCTCACAATTGGTACAAAGGCAAAAGGCCAGGACAATCTCTTGCCCTTCCCTGTGACAGGCAGACTAACACCCTTCTGTCTCGCCTCGCCAGTGGACATCTGAAAAGTCTCACTTTCTCTGGAAGCGCTAAGAGGTTCCCCATCTGCCCTAAATGCTAACAAGACCAGGCATCACCACAGCATATCTTGAGCTGCCTGGGATTGGACTGGAACGACGTATTCGACAGTCCACTGCTAGTGTCAGATTTCATAAGGGTCAACGGCTTCATCGATTTGGTCTGACTCCGTCAGACCAAAGGGAGATTAAAAACAACAACAACAACAACTGTTTTTTTTTTTTTGTCGTGTCCATGGACAATTAAATGGCTCCGTGTGTCTTCAAGACCGCGCCCGCTAGCTGCAACGCATCTGTGCTGTAGAGGACCTCTCGAAGTTCTGAAGCCAGTGGCACCATACCCAGCTGCAGAACATGTGGGATAAGGGCCGGGCACTCAAGAATGTGATCCGGAGTCAGTTGGGCATCGGTGCAGTAACAACAACTGTTAATGTAATTTATTGTAATTTTTATTTATTTGGCGAAATATTTCAAATTGCAAATAATTGTTTTTTGTTTTTAAAGAGTTTTTAGTCATTTTAGTTGAATAATGTGTTTATTTTACATCGGGAGGGGGGGGAGGGGAAGGGATGAGTGATTTTCGCTTATTTAGAGAACTACTTTTACCTTTATCATTTTTTTAAACGATATCCTTTCGATTGTTTTATTCTTTTTCATATGGGGGATGTTGCAGTGGGATTTCCCGTTTGTTCTAGATGGGTAGTTAGTTTTTTTCACATAATATCTGAGGACACTTTTTATCCTTTCAGTATGGCTGAAAGAACAAACCATCAAGTACAGGAGAAAAAAATAGTTTATAAAACAACTGCTCAGTGGGCATTAGATAAATCAAGTTGTAATAAATATACGCATTCTGACAGCACTCACCTCAAAACATTTTCTCTTTACTTATTTTTTTCAACAAAACGGTTCAAACACTTGATAGTTTATTGAAATTTTTTAACTTTTCAATTTTCAAAGTTTGAACACAACAACGTCTCTCGGGTCCTCTATTTTCCGCATAAAAAATATTCTGCTAGCATTGAACTTATGTTGTACATTGAAATTTAAATAAGATTAAATGTTTTTTTAGGGTTAAAATGTTATTTATGGTGCAGTTTGTTATTTAAGCTTATTTTATCGACTGAATATATTTACGGAACTCCGTCATTGTCAGTTTAACCGTCTCACTCATTATCTGATCGAAGTATGTAAAATAGAATGGAACATTTCAGACTCACAATACTAAAAAGCAGAAAACAATTAATGAAATTAAAAAGTTTTAAAGTCCATGTTTTTAAACTGAGCTAAAAAGTATAAACTAATTTCTCTAAGCTTTATGTAGATTTAAAACCTTACGCAGTTTCAGAATCTCTTACAGATTGTCTGTAAAATTTGTGATTGTGAGTTTTTAATGGCTATTAAAACATTTGTAAGCTTTAATAGGAAAATGCATGTACAATATGTAGCTATAAGTGTTAAAGGTTAGCAATGAAAAAACTTACACCTCAGTTCATACTGTTTACAGAGCGATAAATTTGTTAGTTAAATTATAAATCCTTAATTGTCTGTTACGTGCTCCCCATAGTTTTCCTTTCAAAGTTTACAATGATTTTTATAGCTATTAAAATTCACAATCATAAATTTCCCAAACAAGCTGTAAGAAATTCTGAAACTGCATAAGTTTTTAAATCTACATGAACATAATTTTTTTCAGTACATAATTTTTTTCAATGGTTTGAAGTATTATTTCTCAACGAATGAGATATGTTTCTTTTACTTTGGAACCTTTACTCTCAAAATCTACAATTTATTTTAACATTAATACAGAGTAAAAATACTAACTAATTCATAAATAAGTTACAAGAGGTTGGTTTTGGATGTCCCGCACGTGACGCATGTCAATAAAATGAATTTTAAGTAACAAAATTGTTTAATAAAAAAATTTTGAAAAAAAAAAAAAAAAAAACAGAACCCATTTTAAAATTGCTCTAAAAAGTCAAAAATATTCTTTAAACACCGTCGATAATACTTTTAAACATAACATTTGAAGCTTTCGCAAAAACAAAAAGTAAAATCCGGTGTAACCATGCTTCGTTCATACTTTTTTCAGAAAATCATTCAAAGTTAGGAACAAAACATTTATATCGTTACTCAAATATGCCGTCATTAGTGATTGAAATACCCGTATACCGAATACCGGTATTTCGAGCAATTTTGCAATTTCGTAATACCGGCATTTGCTGAGGTAAAATACCGGTATTTTTGGTTTTAACAGAAAATAATAGTTTCAATTAAAGAATTTTCAATTTAACTTATTAAATATCTACTTATATTTTAAATGTACGTTTCTTTTTCCATGATACGGAACCAAAATCATTTATTGATGCAAAAATATGGCTTCAAAAGCACGAACTAATAGAATATCATTAAACTAAAGTAGCGGAAATAATAGTGTCATTATTAGATTGTGGGATGAATCGCATTTTCGTGCGCTTTTGAGCTTTTGAGCACCATGTTTTTATTTTTTCCATTTCCCTGATCACTCACTTTCCTTTTTGTGAAAGTTAATTTAGAGCGTAATTTTGAATGCTTTTGTCCTATGAACAACTTTTTCCAACCATCAACTGCAGTAAAACTTCGCAATATTTTAAACATATTTGTCTCAACTGTTCTAAATTTTTACCAAAACTTTTTCTTGTAAGCATAACAAATGGTATTTTGTTGTCACCCGTAATGGATTGTTGTCTGTAGCTATTTGACTTTATACTTAGCAAGAAAATGTTTAGAAATTATACAGTGCCTTGAAATTTTGCTTAGAGGTTAATTAGGCATAATCAATTGAAACGTTATTTTCTGATATTTACAAAATTATAATTGTAATATCATCACTGATCCTAATCACTGCATTACCCCGCTTCCAAGTTAGGTTTACCAACCCCCCCCCCCTTCCCCCATAGAGCAACGACAATGAAGAAACTAGATGCTTGCTTCAGAGATGCCTTTATTCAAAATTATCATTACAAAAACTATTACTGTTACTGTTGTATGGCACCAAACTTTTGCAACAATGGGTTTTATATTTAATCATTTAATATGGAAATTGCATGAATTTTACTGTTTTTTGCCCATAACTTTTCTAAAGAACAAATATGGTCAAAAAAAGTAATGGGATCTAAGTTGAGCCATCCCTTATCCGTTAAAAAAAGAATAATCAAAATCGGTTCATTAAGTGAGACGATGTGAGTGGACTAACAAAAACGAAAACAAATACATACATACATATATATATATATATATATATATATATATATATATATATATATATATATATATATATATATATATATATATATATATATATATACGGTATGAACTGATAACCACCTCCTTTTTGAAGTCGGTTAAAAATAACTGTATCAGGAGTATCTTGGAATTAAATGTAAAGATTAAAAAATTGTTTAACCCTGTTTAATTAAAATATTAAGAGGCATGACAAAAGGTTAATGAAATTTAAGCGTCTGTTTGTCCGGCACTTAACGATGGAATGGCCCAATAGCGCTAACTCGCCTCTTATTTAAACAGGATGCTCATCTAAATGGCTGTCCGGATTAAACGAAGCCCGGTTTAACAGGATCCGGATTAATGAGGGCTAACTTTTTTTTCGTACGAAAAGCATCTGAACAAATACAGACATGGAAATAAGGTGGAAAAAAATTCCTACCTGTAGAACAACATCCCGAATCGTTTTTCCCGAGAATCGGGGTTTTCTCGTCTCCCGCACTCTCCGATTGAACCAGGTTCATCGCTAAGTTTATATGCGTTTACGTAATGTTGATTCAACAGGTGGGATGGACTCGACTGCATAAAATATGTCAGACAGTTCCCGTACATTTCATTTCGTCGGTACTCGAGTTAATGCGGGTCGAATAGCCTCTCCGTTTTACATTTCTTGTAATGCCAGCTGGCAATCAAAACGATAGAATAGCAGAGGTTTTCGAATCGCTTTATGTCGCACATCCGGCAAACGCATGAAAATTATCGTCTGCGGCAGAATCGTTTTATCTGTTTGGAGAGTATTTCCGAACTCAGTAGCGGAATCAAAAGATTGATAAAAGGCGTATGAAAGTCCTTCGTTTTGAAAGTCTTTTTTTTTCTTATCAAAGAAGTTCTGATTTGGTAACAGAACATTGGTATTAAACTATTCAAGTGCTTCAGAATTTCATTGTTGACAAATAAAAACTGATACGCAAAGCGAAATATGTTACAGTGTTCGCTTTCGTTTTGATACATCATTTTGTTTTCCGGAACCTTAAAAAAAATATTCAGAATATTTTAATTGTTCTTTATCTTTGAATGATTTTCGCAATAAAAAGTATTTATTTTGAAAATTTTATTGATACCCATACCCCAAATTGTTGACTCCTACGTCACGCGAGAAAAATGTTAATGTGAAATTCGAATTTTCAAAACCTTGAACTCAATTTAGCAGAAAAGTTACCGCCCTAAGCCAGGGCTACATGCAATATACCAGACGATGTTAATTTTGCCTCAAAAAAAAAAAAAAAAAAAAAAAAAAAAAAAAATCATATAGAACAAAAAATTTGCTCTTTATTTATGTATTTAGACAACGAGTGTTTTCAGCTTTATATCTTCTCATTTCTTCTTGAATATTTGTAAGAAAATTTTACTTAAGGCTGTTAAAATTTGCATTTCAGACTTAACCCCTTCTTTCATGGCGAAAGAGGATTTATAATATTTAAACTTGTTGCCATTACCCAAGAAGAAGTATTTTATCTTGACATGAAAGATTTATTTAAATTTGTTGCTATAAAGGCTTTTTTTTTTCTGACATAGAAAATTTATTTCAATTTGTTGCCTTCAAACATTCTACCATGAAACAATCCCTTTCGTCCGCATTAAAGATTTATTCAAACTTGTTGCCTTTGCCCGTAAAGGAATTTCTCTCCCTGACATGGAATATTTATTTCAATTTTTTGCCTTTCTACCCATGAAGCTGTAATCTTTCCTGATATGGAGGGCATATTTAAATTTGCTGCCTTTACCCATGAAACAATCCTCTTCTTCGGCATCCGGCATCAAAGATTTGCTTAAGGGGCATTCCACGGTATTTTTGACATTTATGTAGAGTCCGTAACGTGACCTTTTTTGCCATAACTTTTTAATTTACTGTTTGATTAGCATATTATTTTATTTTGATCTTTTCCTACCAACACACCAGCTCATTTCTATGACTATATGATTGGATATCAAAAGAAATCATCATGCATTTAATTCATTCGTCATGGAAATGATTTAACTGATATGCAAAATCTTATCAAGATACATTATTCTTTCACACAATTTTAAAACCATAAACAGATTTTTGGCGAACTTTTATTTTTTATTGTTCAAATTCTTAACGTTCTTTCTGGATTTTTCAATCTGTTCTGCGATAAATATTTTCAAGAAAATTTATTTGCATACTGTCTATTTCAGTAGGATACTGTAGTAACAAAGGTTATTTAAATCATTTATGTGGAATTAGGTTAAGGAAAAGTGTCCAGTCAATGTTGTTAAGTTCGTTTTTTTTCATCGAATTGAAAAACTGATATTTATTCAAATTCACTCAGAACAAGATAAATAAAATGCGTACTCACAGTTTATATCAGATATTTTTGATGTTACGCTGTTGCGGATGACGATTCCAAATGATGAATTACGCAAAAAAAAAAAAAAAAAAATACACATAACAAACTATTTGTTTTGCCCAAAATGAACACATGGAACACAATGTTTTAGTTTTGTCGGCAGTTTTGTAAATCTCCGCAAGGTAGCATATTCGAGCGCTGGAGTTGCGAGTGGGGAGAGCAAGTAAAATTCTAATAATTCTTTTAAAAGAGATTTTTTGACTGTTGTCCAAATCTTAAAATAACGTTTCCATCTAGAACTTCATTTTAAGTTAGTTTGAAATTGGTTGCTCTATTCGGACATAGCCTTTATTTTATCGTCTGTCTTTTTTTTATTTTTTACATTCAACGTTCTTAACTCTTTTCAGCATATGAAAGTTGTTTCTTTAGCTATGTTTATTGATTGTAGTGTAAGTTTATCATTCACCGGCCTCATATTTTGGTACATTTAGGATGTGTGACTGATCATGTTTATTTTGTTGGACTTTTTCCCGTCACATGGGTGAGTTTTCGAATTGTAATAACTCTCTTTTTCCTACCTGTTTCTATTTTTGAAATACAGTTTGTATCGTTAAGAGAACATGTTAATTAAGATTGTTTGGATTTCTTTAAGTGAAACAGAGTTGAACAAAAAAGATTGTTTTTAAGGATTTTAACTAAAGCTAATTTGGAATCTGATAACTTGGTATTAGATTAATGCTTATTCGTATTTATTTAGTCTTGGTGCTTTAGTTTCACGTAATCAACCAAATAGTGTGTGTCATTTTATGTAAAAAGCTGATTGTAATTGTACATAAATATGTCAGATATAGTTTATCAGATGTAATTCAATTTAACGTGAGCACAGATTATAGTTGATAATGCATATATTTTCATCTTTTGTGCTAATTGAAAATACTCATAACTTGAATCATTGATAACTATGATTAACGTTAAAGAGATGTTTGACAAAAGTATGCTCTACTGGTGTTTTGCAAACCTTGCATTACGTGTATTTATTTACTCCTTAACGCTTTAGAAACTGATGTCGGAATAATACAAAAACATCAATTGGACATCGCTTTCATTTTTTAAGTAGCCCGTGCAACGCCGGGCACGCAGCTAGTTATTATTATTTTGCTTTTATATCTATGAAGGAGTATTCTTCCCTGACATAGAGGGCATGTTTAAATTTGCTGCATTTACCCATGAAACAATCCTCTTCTTCCGCACTAAAGATTTCTTTAAACTTGTTGCCTGTATCCATGAAAAAATATTCTTCCTTGACATGAAAGATTTATTTAAATGTGTTACCATTGACTATAAAGGATTTTTTACCCTGAGTTGGAAGATTTACTTAACTTTGTTGCCTTTACCCGCGAAAGGATCCTCTTCTTCGGCGTTAAGGATTTACTTAAACTCTTGTTGCCAATGCCCGTAAAGGAATTTTTCTCCCTGACAAGGAACAATTATTTTTTTGCTTGTACCGATGAAGGAATATTCTTCCCTGACATCTAAGGCATATTCCAATTTTTTGCCTTTACCCACAAATTAAATTTTTCCCTCCCATGGAAAAATTTATTAAAATTAGTTGTCTCTACTCATGAAGAAATATTTAGTAACATAATTCGCGACTCCAATAAACTATAGGGGGCGCTGCAGCCACTGTTTAATGGCGGATGAAAAAGGTAAAACAAACGCATGCCGTAACTTATAACTTGCTTTGTCGCTTAGTGAATGACAGTGATTTTTATCGTGTTTGTGGGAAGTTTTCTTTTCTATTCTTCTGAAATTACATTACACCACAACCTGTCTGAAGCCTGTAATTTACCCCAAAGAAAACACGTGGAATAGAATGTTTTACCTTTTTCTTTAGTGTTATTAATCTCCGCAAGGTAGCGTATTCGAGCTTTGGAGTTGCGAATAGAATATGATTACATTGTCTAATGACATAACTTGTTCTTCAGAAAAACTTTTTTTAAATCGTAGAAAACCTCTTAACTGTACATGGAATTATAATTCTTTCTTTTTTTTTTCGATGAGAGGCTTTAGGAAAGAAACATTTTAAGAAAATTTACGTGGAAGGGAATAGCTTTAATGAGAAGAATATTCGAGGGCGACAAACTTTCTTCGAATCTTCTTCAGACGATTTATTACTTCATGTCGCTTGTGCACTTGAGGACTTATCTCTTTAGAATAGTGGGATTTTAAGATCTTTTCTTGAATGACGAAACACTTTTCTTGATCAATACATTTTTTAATAAAATACGTTTTATGATTCTCGTCACGTGAAATACCGATAACAAGTAAAAAAAATAATCGATGGATATTTCTTAAAGTAGAAATTCTCTTTTGATAACCTTGCCACGTTTTATTCTCGCCATTAATCGGAAACTGGCATGCTTCTGAGTAGTAACTCTGAGTTGATTTTAAATAATACGTATTACTTTTATTGCACTCAGAAAGAAAAAAAAAAAACTTCGCTATGTTAAAACTTTCATAGCTTTCTTAAATTAATTACTTCAGTCATTTGAAGTAATTGAAGGTTTTGTAAAAACATCTGCAGAAAAATCAGAACTGCGGAAATTTTACCTTCAAGAGAAAAATTTGTATTTATACAAATCAATATATGGAAGAATATGTTATTCTTCTTCTTTTTAATATTAATAATGTGCATAAACTTTTTCAGAAAGTTAATTGCAACTTCTATTAAAGTGACGTTAAATGACTTACAACGACTACAAATTTGAAACTTTTACAGGGGAAAACCCCCGGACCACCCGCTTTCCCGCCCCACATCATAGAGTGAATACTATACTCAGGATTAGGTTCATATTGTCAATACATAGACCTAGTAATGACTTCCTCTGATAACCAAAATACTGAAACTCATTATCGTTCCAAGTGTTTGAGATACGTTTGAAATAATTAAGGGGCCACCAATTTCATACTGCCCCTTACTTTTTTGACCTCTCGACGGCCTGCACATTTGCATCTAGAGTAAGTTATGCAAAAAAAAAGGATCATAATTTTTATTTATCTTTTGTACATTAGTCCACCAAAAATTCCGTTTTTACACAAATGTAGTTGCTTTTGAAAACTGTATGAACTTCATCTTTATATAAAATAGTTGGGTCTTTTTTTTTTTTTTTGGCGTTTGTCGGGGGCGAGGGGGGTGACACCACAAATTAACTCTTTGGGTGCCACCCATGCTTAGTAGGGGAGACCGGGCAAATGACCATGCTAACAATTTTTGTTGTTTATTAATTTAATTTTAAGGATAATAACAATAATTTTACATGAACTGTTAGAATAGTCCTTTGTAGTCTTCTTTACTAATAATAAAGCTGAAAGTCTTTCTGTCCGGAGGATGTCTGGATGTCTGTAGGATGTCTGTGACGCGCATAGCGCCTAAACCGTTCGGCCGATTTTCATGAAATTTGGCACAAAGTTAGTATGTAGCATGGGGGTGTGCACCTCGAAGCGATTTTTCGAAAATTCGATGTAGTTCTTTTTCTATTCCAATTTTAAGAAAAAAAATATCAGAAGATTTACGAGTAAATTACGAAATTATCATAACGTGGAACCGTAACATGGGCACAAGCCAATTGGCGAGATACGAAATTATCATAACGTGGAACCGTAAGATGGGGACAAGCCAACTGGCGAGAAAATTCACCATACATTATTTGTAAATATACAGGCGAACCAAAAGACCTTTTGATTTTTCTATTACGGGCAAAGCCGTGCGGGTATCACTAGTATTAAATATATTATCATTTAATTTTTCGAATGAAATAAATGAAGGATATTTTTATTTTTTCACAGCCTTAACAAATCGTCATCCTGCCCTAGTACTAGGGCAAGATGACAACACTTAACAAAGGTTGAGCATATATTATCTTTTGAATATGCTACATAGTTTAACAAATAATAACTGTGTTTTAACATCTTGCAAAATATCAAATTAGGCGTAATGCATTGTAACGTAATGTTGAAGTGTTTAGTTGTGCAGCTAACAATAGTTACAAAAAAAATGCCATTTTCATAAGTGGAACATTCCTCATGCCATTACTTACGGCATTGCAGCATTTGATCCATTTTTCTGTTAGAAAGTCACAATACTCTTATTTACAAGCAAAACTCGTTAAGAGAAGTCTTGTCATTTTGTCCCGTGTTTCGGCCCACCATCTTGTCCCGGACTGCCTGCTTGAAGAGATTCGCCTTCATTGCCATAAAGGAAGGCGTTTAAGTGACGTTTATTCATGGTAGTAGGCAGTATATAAGCTAAGTTACTCATAAATACAAAAGAGACACGATACATCTTATCTGTATCTGTAGCAGAGCTGATTTACACATGCATAAAAGTTATAACGTGGCAGCGGTAAACCATCAGAGCTTCAGAACTAACAAAAAATGGCTATTTCAGCGTCTTTATACTGTTGCTGAACGGCCAGCCGACAGGAAAGCCAGTAGTATTCAGTTGATCCTGCTTTCCTAGTGGAAGACGGAAAAACTAAGACATTCGTCATCTTGCTCGGCTCGTCATCTTGCCCCAGTCTCCCCCACGCAACTGATATATATATATATATATATATATATATATATATATATATATATATATATATATATATATATATATATATATATAATATATATATATATATATATATATATATATATGTTTTTGTTACGTTGCTCAAAATTATTTTTCAGTAAGTTCTTTTGGTATGTTATTCAAAATTTAAAATTTCGTTTAATGTTTATTTCGGCAAAGCTTTCAAAATTCTAGAAGTTTTGAGTTCAGTACTTCTTACACAATTTCTCTTTTTCTTTTTCTTTGGGGGAGGGGGGGGGGATTTTTTTTTTTCTCTTGAAATTGTTTTGTTTAGTAAAATCTATCAAGTCTCTTCCGCCAAAAAAACCCAAAACAACCAACAAAATAAATTTAAGGTAGGTTTACTGAAAGAAAGTCAGTAAGCCTGTCGGAAGAACTGTTATGAATGAGTACCTCTAGCAGAAAATTCAGGTCGATGGTCTAGCAAGAGGCCTGGAAACCAACGTATGCCATTGTCACTCTCACCTGAACAACAGTTTCGTTTAGTGGGTAATTTTCGTGCCAAATAAGGCCATGTTGACCAATGTGGCCACCCCTCATTTTTCTATGAAGGGTAGCAAAAATTCACTAGATTTTTATTTTATCGTCATCAAAAAGCCTAACTGGTGATAAATCGTTATCATCAAGTAGTTTGTTATCAACAGGCAAAAGTGTAGCAACAAGATCGCACCTCTAAAATTCACACTAATCTATAGTGGTTCTCAAAGTGGCCCACATGGATCACCAGGAGTCCACGAGCCTGTATCTCTTTCAAGCAAGTTATAACTAAAATTTAAATATTCTACATATATAAGTACTATAGTGAACCAAACACGATTTTAACCTTATGCACTTACATAATACATACTTATGTATATAGACCGGCAAAGATTGTAAAATCTTAGAAATCAAGAAAAGTTTTTAGTCCCCAGGCAGCATTATTTGTGAGAGTTCAAAGGAGGAATCAATGGGTAGCATGACTTGTGAAAGATTCTTGTCCAGGAAAAACTAGTCGCCCAGGCAAATTTTTAGTCGCTTGAGATTTGTCGGATCCTGCTTGTATATAAAATAAGATTATAAGATTTACAGAATACATGACATAAAAGGAACTCCTAAAAAATATGTTTCAAAAGGTTGTTTTAAAGCTAGAGGAAAAAGTTCTTCCCAAAGATAGGGTTCCCTAAAAAGTGACTAAACATTCGGGATTTTTTTCTCTCTTTTTGCATGTGTATACCTTAGAACAGGAATTAGTAAATGGATGGATCAAGTCCAATCATTTGCTTAGCAAAAGCAGAGGCACAGACACCAAGTCACGTGACTCAACAACGACGAATAGTTGACACGGCTTGCGTGAATCTAGCGAAAGAAATTTGATTTCTTCCAATGCTTTGCTTTAAAATCTATCACCGGACTTGGGATCTTTGCTTCACGAATGAAAGTGTTCACTCCTTCATTTTATCTCTTCCCAATGGTGTTTACATGGTTGTTGAAACTGTAAGGAATTTTTCCCATTTAAGATGCATATTTAAAGTAACCTCTTGTAGTCAAAAGTGTACATTTTACAAAACTGCCCTTTGGATATAAGCATTTTATACATTTTAAGACCACATCAAACAAAACATACGAAAGAATTTTCTTGTTTTTCAGCGTGGTGGACTGTAAATTATTTTTTATTAAATATACAAGCAAATGAAGGCACGGATTTGTAGGGCTGATTTTTGTGGTCATTTAGCAAAATACCTTTTGAAAATATATATAAAATAAAAAAAATGGTTTTTCTTTCTTTCTTTTTTTTTTTTTTTTGTTCTTTGAGTTCTTCTTAAAAAAGTGGTGTTGCAATTAAATTGTTAACGTTGTATAATAAATTGTAGGATTAATAAACAATGGTGCAAAAGTTTAAAAAAGAACATTTTTTTTTTTGCCTAGGTCGGTAAGAGGTTCATGGAATAAAAAGGTTTGGAAGCTTCTGCTCTAAATCATTGAAAACTTCAACATTTTTTCGAATTAATTATTTTATTTTTTAATAAGACATGAAAAAGTTAAATTTCATACTTTAAAAAAATGTCAAAAGTAGTTTAAAGTACCTCAACTGACCAATTTTTTTTTTCTTTTAATTTTAAAAATCGAAACAAACACTCACCTTTAGTTTCATTTTCAGCAAATCGTTGCTCTATTTCCATTCCAATCATTTCGTCTAGTTTAGTTTGAATGGCGAATGAACGGAATGCATTCAGTGTGTTGTTAGCAAATAGGATATTTCAGGTAACTCAGCAGCTTTGAAATAAGCAATTGGTTTTATGGAAAATACGAATCCTTTGTCCTTAAGTTGTAGTTCTTGCTTTCTCAAAATTCAGTTGAAAAAGAATAGGGCAAATTCCCAAAAGAAAACCGTTGTAATTAACGGGAAAAAATGCGGCTTTCAATGAAAAAAAAGGGGCTTCAAAGCAAAAAAAGTCTTTTTTTTTTAACTTTGATTCAAAAATAAAGTGTTATTAACAATTTAATAACGGCACAAAACATTTTTTACAAAATGAAAAACTTAAGATTTATAAACAAATAAGGCATCATTTAGAAAATCCTAAGATTTATGCTATTTTTCTTAGCTTTAGCGGATCCAACTTAAGGAATGAAACGTTAACTAAAACTGAAGATAAATGCGAGTATATCTAAAGATTTATTCATTTACTTTACCTCAAAGAACAGAGGATTCGAATAGAAAGCACACGAAAGCAAACAGCCCGACAGTTTGTAACATACCGAGAATTTCACAGGTCAGACAAAAACCGGTCAAATAACTTGTTGAAACATTTTCTTTTTTGCCATTTCATGTAATCATGCTAATATTCTAGCGTAAAATTGATGCATGAAACATGACTGGGCTGGAAGCCAATTATCGCTTCCTTCTACTGGCCAATCAACTCGCGGTGGAGGAAAACGGTGCATAAAAAACGTCAGCTTCAATAATAAAAAATCGTTCATTAAAGTCAGAGGTAAGTAATTTACAGCACTTATACACCAAAGAATTATTGAGCAGATTTTGCTTTCTCCTGGTAGGTTTTTGGATGCGCAGAGGCAGATTTACATATTTGGAGGCCCTTCGCAAGATACATTGGGGGGGGGGGGGGGGGGGGAGGGGGGGGGGGAGCTCTTTGTATAAACTTTTAACATAAGAGTGCTTGAGAATCTTACATAGGTATTTATTAATAATGTTGTTCTGTTTCTTGAGATACCGTGTAGTTTGAAGTATAATCTGAATTAGTTTTGCACAAATGTCCTTTTACAATACCATATCTAAAGACTAAGAATTTTTTTTTTTCGGAGGCATCTGTGCGATGAGCAGGATTTAATTTTCGAAGATCTAACGAGTCGGGACCATTTGAACCTGGTGCATGCTTTCCTACACCAGGGGGATAGGCAACAATAACAAAAGATTAAAGAAAAAATATTTTTCTGTTATTAATGATCAAAATTATGAAGAATTATTCTCTTAAAGCTATTGTCGTTTGCAGTTTCACCCCTTTTTCTATCTCCCACACCAGGTACTGTTTGTCAGCGCTGGTTGATGGGATTGGAATAAACGTCTTTTCCCTCCATGTAATCTTTTCTATGGCCTTCGAGTTATATAGTGGCCCTCGTGGCGGGTTTTTAATCTGAATGGCTGCTGCGAAGTTGTGTACTGAATTATAAGAAAAAAAAATTGTTTGCACTTTAACATTAAAAAAAAAAATTCTTTTCTTTTTCAGTTTTAACATAAGCATCAAAATGTTTGTGCTGTTCTTGATATCGTTCTAAGTGTTCCTTTCTACGTACAATGATGCCAAAATGGCTCCCGTGGGTAGAATTTGCGCGATGTTTTGAGAAAATTGATTAGATGGAAAGTAGGTATTTAGTGATACCATATAGTATTTTATTATTTTTAAGGACTTAATAAACAAAATACGGTATTTAATATATGTAGTAAAAAGTGCCAAAAGCATAAAATAATCCGGCAAATTAATAAAGTTAACTACTAAAAACCATTAATATATAAAATGACCAACAAAAAATAAAGGAATAATATATATATATATATATATATATATATATATATATATATATATATATATATATATATATATATATATATATATATATATATATATGATAGATAGATCTGTATTTCTGTTTATGGAAAGGTAGAAATGAAACAAGTTACCAAGTCCCAACATATCCCTATTATATTCTTACCCATAACTTAATGAAAAATATACATGTTTCTAAAACGATTCTTAAGCAAATATTGAAACATAAAATTCGCTTACCTTGCTGAAATAAGTACTTGCAGTACATCCTTCACTAATGAAGATATTGTGAATAACACGTAATAAGGACGGCTATCAAATAAATAGGAACTAATAATTCTGTAGGAGATTTTAAGAGCATTAGTCGAAGGGCAAAAACGAAGATATGTGCATTTAATGAGACGTTACTTAGAAGCAGTAAGAGAACTGAAAAAAAAAGAAAAAATGCAGACGATCTAAAAACAAGAACTAGAGCGAAAGTGTATTTTAAATATCCATTGATGTATTCAATGAGATGAAATTTCAAGAATCATTATTAGAATAAAAGTTAGTGAACAGTTGGTTTCAAAAAGAAATGGATGTTTCTGTAAACCTAACAGAATTATAGGAGAAAAGATATAAAATCGCTGGTATAAAAATTAAAATATGATCACTATTTCGATGCTTCAGCAACAGCGAAAAAAGTAACTATACATGATTAAGATTTTATAATATGCATAAAAATTCAAGTATATTGAAAATGATAAAACAGCGAAAAAATTTCTCGAACTGCTTTAGTTTTCATTTATATGAAGCATGTATTACCTCGATAATTGCATTGAAGAAATGTGGTGCAAACGTTAAAATATAATTTTATGTTAAAGAAATAAAGTAAAAAGTCAATAAATAGTCATATTTAAAAACTTTCTAAACTGAAATGATAAAAAAAATTAAAAAGTACATTTTAAAATTTTAATATCAGGTCATATTTAAAAGAATGCTACCAAAAAAAAAAAAAAAAAAATCTGAAATTACTGTCCGATGATTAAGATTAGTAATCAACTCACAAATGTTAAAGAAAGATGAAAATAAATAAATAAACAGTAGGGAGATATTGGGAGAAAAAGTCCAAACCAACCAAAATACGTTATGACGAATAAAAGTTAAGGCATTTTATATATATGACCTGACTTACGCAAAAAGCAGTAAAAATTCTACTTAATGAATAGTTCTAGAACAGTCTGTTCGTTCTTCAAACAAATGAAGGTAAATATTTTTATTATTTTCTTATGCAATGAGTAAAATACATCTAGAATTTGCGTCGTTCTGTTAGCGCAAAATATTTTTACTTGAAAAAATGTGAAAGTGTTTAACAAGCAAAAATATGTCAGTGGGGAACTTCAATGGACATATTGATATCATTTCGAATATCAACTGGAACGTAAACAGAGAGTTGAAGGGCACGAGCATTCTTTTGGAGATAACGTGCTTTTAAACGCTGTCTTGATTGTACAATAACGATTTGATTTAATGAGAATTTTCGACCTGGATTTAATTCTAAACAATTTATTACGCAGGAAGGAAAAATACTTTACCGTCTGATTAGTTAGTTGAACTGTCAATTTAACTCGACAGTAAATTTTTATTTCAATAGGAATATAAATTGTTTTACAAAACCGTACAGATATTTTTTTTTAAAATAACTTCACAAAGAAAGAAATATATTTTAAAAACAGCATCTTCATTACTAAAACACGAGCATTTTACTACATCATAGTCATTATTACTGTGTGTTTATTTTTCTTTCTTTCTTTTTTTTTTTTAATTCTTTTTTCAATTTTTTTCTAAATTTATTTTTTTTTCTTTTTATTTATTTATTTATTTAGTAATCAAAGAAAAATTCATCTCGCAAGTGTTTTTGTTGTGAAAAAAAATAAAATCATGTTTCATATAAATTTTGATTTAATTTGTAGATACGAACTTTAAAAAGATAAAATGGAGTATTTTATTTGCAACCTGTTTCCCCGCCCTTTCTCTTTGCGTATGTTTTAAGCCACAGGCTCTTCCGAATACAGTAGAAACTCATTTGTCTGGAAATAGAGCAAGATCACTGATTTCTTAAATTTCATAATTGCTTACCGGGAAATGTTTTCTATGATCAATTGCATTTTTATACCGCACGTGTTATCAAATCCATATTAAAGAAGTTTGTTTTATCAACTACGATTAAAGTAGTCAAAAATCAATTAAGTTACACATTTGAAGTTAAACTACCAGTTAAAAAAACATTTTCCATATACCTATACAGTCGACGCTCGTTATAACGACCCCTGTCGTTCAAATGAAATTGGTCGCTATAACGAGAGGTCGTTATAACGTATTGCGTGAAATTTAGTCTTTTTTTTTAAAGCAAGAATCATTCTCAAAGTTATGCTTCGTTTAAAAAAAATAAAAAAACTAACAAAATAATAAATAATTTTAAAATGTGTTAATTTTTCTCTTTTTAAAAAAAAAAAAATATGATTCAATACTATCCAGAAATTACACATAACTTAGAAATAATATGTATAGCGACAAAATGCATTGAAAATAACCAAGAGAAATCAGTTATTTTCAAAATTAGATGCGAGTGTTACTTGTTTTAGGTGGTTCTTTTCTTTGTTTGAAATTTTTTCAAAATGTATTTTCTCCTCTTATATAGACATTGAAGAAATTTTCCGCCTTTTTAAAATGTAATTCTTAATATCTACCGTTTGTGTGTGACTTTCATCACTTGTTTAACCATATACCAACGTGGAAATATTTTACCTTTAGTATATGATTTTACATGAAAGTTTTAATATTAATTTTCGAATAGGTAGTCAAGAGGATATTTAAAAAAGTGAAACTTAATTTTCAACGTTATATTGGAATGAATGGTTCAATTTGAACGCTCTAATAAACATTGAAATAGCAATGCATCTATGGAATAGGAAATGAGACTTGATGAAGGCCGTTCTATTGAGCGTTGACTGTATTACTTATTTCTTTGCACGTCTGTCTCTGTGTGTGTCTGTGCGCCTGTAACCATTATCTCCTCTAGACTGGCAGTGTGCACCAGGTCAATACTGTTACCGTTGGATCAGCGGTTGGAAAAACTACACTTTTTACTGTAGCGAACTACAACTATTTATTACAAATTATTACAAATGTAGTTAACTACAATTACAACTACTTTTTTTTAATGTAGCGACTACAAACTACTTTTGAAATGTAGTCGCTACTTTAAAAATAAATAAATAAATAAAAAGCATACACACATATCGTTTGAGGATTGAACGAAAACATTTGAAAAAAAAGTGCTCAGATTAATAAATTAGCTCATTTGAGCATGGAATATCACTTAGAATTATCATTTCTTTTCTTTTTAAAACCATTCTTACGAATATTCGTTGCAAGAAAGGATTAAAAAGTTGAAAGATTCAACTTTTTACAATTGGGCTATTTGAAAAGTAGTCTATACTATTTAAACCCTATGTATGTCTTAAACCTTATCTCCTCCGAACTGACAATGTCGATGAGGTCAATAATTATACCGTTGGATACCGGACATCCAGAGTAAGTCCATCCGGTTTCACCCCTCTGAACCTTAAGGAGCCGGACATCTAGTCCTGAGGATATCCAGGAACGTCTTGACACCCCTAGATATCCACAGGTCATCCAGGGGTAAAAGCATTAAAATCATCAATTGTCATCAGCCGCAGGCGATACAGAAATAGGCGGGGGTTACGGAGCAGGGGCCGATCCCAGCTATACTTTTCACTCTCGAGTCCTCCGTACCTGCCACTGTTTGTGGCTTAGCCAGTTGGATGGGACCCTAAAGACAGTCCTGATTTTTTGAACCAGACCGGAAACCGAGCAATCCCTGGTCCAGCACCCCCAGAGGTATCATTTCACTTGGAGGACTTTGTGACCAGGAGCATATTTAACGTCCGCCAGTCGCCATTAGTGAAGACGGTGGATCTTCGATCAGCGAGGATCGAGCCGGGAACCTCCGGTCACAAGCCCGATACCTTACCGATCAGGTCACTACGGCACTCCCAGCTATACTGGGGCCCGCTGTGCGGATCCCTTGTGCGATATAAACCAGACTCTGGTAAAACCTAAGGCATATCCATTAAGAGGTGGGGTAAGATGGATAAAAGGTGGAGAAACGTAGTACTAGTAGTATCACGTGCATCTGCTGTTAACTTTTGACCAGACGTTCAATCTCGAATCACACTCACTTGCCATAGCATTTGTGCTTGCGCGGACTTGACTCATTGAGCTTTCTACTGAAGAATCCATTTCCACATGTTTCATGTTCCTTGTTTATATCTAAGCAGTACGTCAAATTAATGAATCCTATTAGAATTTTTCGCAACGATTGCGTAACATGTCATATAAAATGTGTTTTTTTTTAAAGAATTATAGAACTTTAAGTTGGCAACATTGTTTGATATGTGTGCCATTTTGATAGCTGTCACTTGTTTTGTGTTCAGTTTGGTTTGCCATTTCATCATGAATAGACAACAAGACGGTGCAACATGCCACAGAGCGCGTGTCACAATTGATTTATCGAAAGAAACGTTCGGTGAACGAATAATTTCGCGTAATGGACCCGTGAATTGGCCTGCAAGATCATGCAATTTAACACCGCTGTACTACCTTTTGTAGGGCTATGTGAAGTCTCTGGTCTATACACCGATAAGCCACAGACGATTGACGCCTTGGAAGAGAACATTGACCACCTTATCACTGCCATACGGCCTCCATTGCTGCAAAAAGTGAGAAAATTGGACTTTCCGATTGGACTTTCACCGAGCCAGCCGAGGTGACCATATGCCAGAAATCATATTTAAATAAAAATGGCAAAGAATAATCTTTCGAATAAAGCAACATTCATGGCAATTAACAACATTTAACTGTGTTTTATTTGAACCTAAAGTTCTCTACTTCCAAAAAAACACCTTTTAAAACTACGTATATGAATGATAGAAAAAAATATATATTCGTTGATATATTTTCACTGTATAAACTAAATAATTGTAATAAAAGTAAATAATTCTGAACTGGAAAAAAAAATCTAAACGTTTAAAAACTTCTAATTTTTATTTCATAGCATCACAATACTTTTAGAATATAATATATTGCACAGAATTAAAAAGTAGGACGAGAGCTCGGCAACTTCAAGTCAACATTTAAAAACAGCTACTAAACAGTCCATTTTACAGTAACTGTTACACGGTGAACTGTGCAGTGTTTTCAGTTCTTTTTCGAAATAAAAAGCAGAAAACTCTTTTAATCGCTCCCCCAGAGTGTAGCATTGGACCTTCTACCGAAAATGCAATCAAACTGTTTATGGGTATGACATTGGTTTATTATTTTCGGGTTCTTCGTCTTCAGGATCTTGGAGAATTGTTTCAGGCTCCGTGTTTCTGGCTGAAGATCCCCATGGCTGCAGTTCAGCTGATCCAAAGTAGTTGTACATGCTTCCCGTGATGAAGTAAACAATTGATGTGGTCACGAAAACGGTACTCCAGTTTTTCAATGTTTGCTGCCGTGTGAAAATAGCAAAGCTATATTTATTTGTACAAAAAACAATAAAAGAAATAATAGTTAAACAACATGCAATATACCAGACAGCCCGGTTATCCCATCCAGAGACTGCAGTTGCGTTCTTCTTAGAACTCATCCGCCTGGATTAGTAAATAACCGAGCTGGGCTGGTTGGTTTGCTTATTTTTAATGGCGCAAGAGCCTTGAGGGCTATAATGCGCCAAACGATTTTTTTAATTAAAATTTATACAGAAATATAAAGTCAGGATATAATAAAATTAAACATGTTTTGGGGAGAAAGGTATAAACATCAGTAGTTTAAAATAACTAATAAAAAACATATAAACATGAAAAACGTATGAAACAATATGTTAACAAAAAACCTTGAATAAACAAGGAAAGGGACAAAATTACGTTTTGACAACACAGACACTAAATTAAAAAGGAGAAGCCAATCTCCTGGAGGAAGGAGTACAAATTGCGATGGGGTGGATCCCCCAGCAACTCCTTCAGAGATGGATTAAAATTATTAAAATATTTAGAACGTATTTGGTTAAAATTTGGGCAGTTGCATAAAATATGCAACACTGTCTGGTTGACGTTACATTTAATACAAGTGGGAGCTAGTTCACGGCATAATAGGTACAGTCGAGTCCCGACTTACGCGAGGGATGCGTTCCAAGACCCCTCGCGTAAGTTGAAATTTCGCGTTGTAGAAAAAGGTATCTGTAAAAACTTTTATAAACATATACAATTATTTTAGACACTTGTAAACACTATCTCAAACTGTTAAAAACCATTTCTTAACTATACGTTACTGCTTCTTACATAAAAAACTGATTTTTTTTTTTAAAAATTTATGTTTAAAAAAAAAAGTTTTATTCCGCAGAAAATATTGCTACGATGCACAAAATCAATGATCAATGGGAAAAAAAGACATAAATTGAACCAGTACGGTACGTAAAGTATGTAGTAAAAAAGGTAAATGCATTACAATAGATCCAGTAATGATATTTGTAACTTAAAGTGAAGATGATAATGTTTTATGTTGTGTGATCAAAACGTCATTCTTATATATTGTTAAACACACAATACAGTTGCTTCACTTGGTTTTTTTTTTATAACGTTTCCATTTGTGGCAACACCCCACTTCCTGGTTTCTTAAATTCACAATACAATAAGAGCAGCTTCCATTTTCATAATTTTTGCATTTTGTTTAGATACTGCTCGGTGAACTTTTACGAATTTCCTTTTTTTTTTTACTTTTAATTGCATACATGTGGAAGATTCACTCATACCTAATTGTTGTGCTATCTTCGACGCATTTTAAAATTGTCCAAGCACATAAAATCTTTAGCTTTTCTTTAATTGTTGGAAATTTTATTTTTCTTTCTATCTTCACGAACTTTATATGAAAAAGCGCTCATAGGTATTATTACACGAATTATATTTCATGAACTTTTATAATTAGAATGAAAAAAAAAATGAATGGAAAATGAGGAGTAGAGTTATTTGTGTAAGCGATGTTCAGACTAGTACGGTGTGGGAACATCCGCTGCGAATGATGCTGAAGGGATGAAGGTGCTATCACCAAAAATAAATTTTCAGTAGCCAATAACAAAGTCGATACTTACACACCGCGATTCTCTTTCGAAAAGTTTCGTGTTGCGGGCGAGGAATTCGAGTTAGGTCTAAAATTCTTTACTGGTGAAAAATTCGCGTTATAGCCATTTCGCGTAAGTCGGATCGCGTTGTAGCGGGAGTCGACTGTATTTATGGGTGAACCTGGTATGACCGATGCGAAGACGAGTTAATAAAATTTGTTCTCTCCTGGTAAGTTATAATGATTTGAAACCTTTAGTCGACGGCTGGATCGAATGCAATTTATTTCGTGTTTCGAGATTCCAGGTCAGCTGCCAAACCGAGCTGGGAGGCAAATGCATCTCATGGAAGCTGAGAGTGCAAATAAACTGGTAGATAAAGGAAATTTATTTCACCTGCGAGTGTCCGCAGCATGGTGCGTTCGACTCATGAATTGAAAGCAAAGCTTGGGTATTTAGCAGTAAGTTACTACCTCTAAGCCGGGGCTAAGGCAGAACTACATGCAATGTACCAGACAACCCGGTCACATCCAGAGACTGCAGTTCCGTTCTTATTAAAACTCATCAGTCTGGATTTAGTTCTGCCTTAGTCTTGGCTTAGGGGCGGTAACTTACTTCTAAATAAAGTAACACACTTTTATGCTGGAAGTAAAAGTGAAATGAATATTTAAACTTCGATGCGCTAAGGCGCTTTCAAGTTATATCGCTGTCTGCTAAAAGCAAGAGAATTTGCAGAGCAGAGAGAAATGTAGGTGTTGGTAAACGTAGTTGTCATATATGAAAGGCGACATGTGACTCAACTGCTAGAAAAATGGGCCTTCTTCAAAGAAAGCTAATCAGAACAAAAGATGGGGAAAAGGTAACTGAACTGACTGCTGCTTCGAGAGTGTTAAAGTGTTGTGTAAAACCATAGACTAATAATAAGAATAGACTGAGCTATGGCAACCCTTTTGCTGCTCATAAACCAAACCATGTGACTGGTGGATATCCTAGCAACAGCGGGCGTTGATGTAGCAGACGATCAACGCCCGCAAGGAATAAAATAAATAGAATTGATGGAACACGGAAGAATGATCTTTTCTGGAGTCCAAATTGTAAATTTGTTATTCTAAGTTGTAAATATTTTGTGAATATAGTGAAGTTTTTCGGTTAGATAGTATTGTGCATTTTATTTATTCAATTTCATTAACTCTCTAAGCAATTAAAGATGCAAGCGCCCAAAGAGAATTGACAAACTGCTGTAAGATTTTTACCGACTATTTCAATTTAAGATACCGATTAGTACATTTTTGTGTTACGCAAATTACGCGTGATCGTAATGGCGTAACGCAAAACTTTTACGCCATTACGTTCACGCCAACGCTGACGTAGCAGTTCCAAATGAAATAAAAGTTATTGAAAACTGTGATCAAAAACTAATTACTAATGTCAAAATAATGCATAACTAAAAGAAAAACAGTTCAATCTCTGCACCTGTAAAAAAAATTATAATGAAAACACATTACGTCTTAAAATACATGTCAAGTGCCAAACTATAGATAATGTTGCCATCTAGCAACCATACTGCCAAAGTTTCCGCCAAGCCTTCCACCAGTCACATGATGTATCCATGAACCAATTTTTTCATCAGCAAGTCTGGGAAAGCTCGGTCTACTCTTATTATTAGTCTATGTGTAAAACGCCTTCGAAGTTCAAATCCTAGGTAGTTTTCTATTGAAAAAACTTTCCAAATCCTGCTATATAGCGGCACCTGGCAGGGATGTTGCCCCACCCGAAACCAGAGGAGAGGCTCTCCCACCATTCATACTGGTTATCTCCATTTTTTTAATTTGTCACTTAAATTCCTTTGCTTCTCTTTACCTCATATGATGTTTTGGCTTTTGGCTCTTGCCAAAACTTGAGTCGAGTACAGCGTGTTCTAAAAATGACATTGCACCTAGTGGCAAGACTAAAAACTGTTGGATGGTAATGAAGCAAAATAATCGGGACAAGTTTTAACTGTGAGTAAAGCACATTAATGTAAATAAAGGGGAAAAAAAAGGGAACTTGATTTCAGATTAGGATACTTGAAACATTGTAATAATCTGTTATACTGCTGTCTAGATAGCCCATTCACTGTTAAAACCAGGGGTTCCAGACGAGTGAAAATATTCCCTCTAAGGTGAAAACATAGTGCTTGAAGGTGCAATGCAAGCTAGAAAATAGAGCAGAGGAGCCGAAACAGCATGCAATCACAAAAAAGACTCATTGCGCATGCGCTTTTGCCTTAGACATACATTCAATCACCTCAATATGGCGGACAAATGATGATTGCATTTGTGTGTCTTTCACATTGAATGAAGTACACTATTGGATTTAAACACAATTTTTCTTGGATTAATTATCCGAAATTACAAGTAAGTACAGCTTTTGATCACTTTGTAGCTTTTAGGGCTTTCAAACATAGTTAAGTGGTTAAAAGTGCATTTATTGCTTTTCAGTTACCGTTACTGTCTTTTAGTTTCCGTTAACCGTTACTATCGTGAAATTTCCATCATTCAAAACGCTACTAAAAATATCTGTCATTATTTTCTTGAGTACTCGATAAGCAGCTTTTATTAATCACCAAAGAAAAAAGCTATAAGATATCAATAATCAACAAGTGAGAATCTTAATAAAAATGATTCTTGTGCTACGTAGATTATAACAGAAAGCTAGCGAAAAAAAGATCTCTCTCAGTCTAGCTTTTTTTTTTTTTTTTTTGGCTTTTTCATTCAACTGTTAGAATCATTTCCTGTTAGCGGTTAATGTCTGGATAGCGTTATAAATTTCTTTTGTTTTTTTAACTATCGAAAAACTTCATGTGCATTTTATTTTGTTCCTCTTAATTAACGTTTATGAAACGATTTTGTGTTTTTCCGTAACTGTAATATCCCTGAATATTTTTGACTCTTCATGTAAATAATCCATAAGTACAGCTATGCTTCATTTTCGGAATGCGTCAAGATTTTAGTAAATGTATAATTTCTCACATTATTTAAATAATTATTCTTCTTTAACTTATAACGATTTGTGACAGATCTTTGATACCAAGTAAAGGGGTTGATATTTATTGTTTTATCAATTCTTAACACTACTTTTTGTATAAAAAATAACTCGTCAGAACTCTGAATTTTTCACATGTTTTTAACGGCCCCAGAGTTATTATTAATATTATTTATTTTATGAATTTTTAAGAAAACGATAAAGATTTCACTGGTTCGCAAAGTTTTTCATTTGCTTTTACCGCGCAGCGTGAGTCAAAAGAGGTTGAGAAACACTGAGTTAGAGCAATGAGCATTTCTTAACTATGTTGAAAACTCTGAAATATGATCAAATGCTGTAATTACATGTTTTAATCATTTCCAGTATCGAGTTCAATATGAAAAATGTCCAAAACGAAGAATATCATAAATCAAAACAAAACTTAAAAAAAAAACCCACAACTGTATTCAAAAACGCACGCAATACGGGGGAGGAGGATCTATAGTAAGGGTGCCATTTCTCTCTTCAAAGGTTCCTTTTTTTCACTCCGGCTGTCTATTTTTTAAAAGGTGCCTGTTTTTCACCCTATTTAGAGGTGCGATTTCGGCTCCGTATTGGGTGTCGCTGGTGAACAAGCGTTTCTCCCCTGAAAGGTGCCGAATGCATCCTGTAGTTTTAACAGTGTTGAAGACAGTAATTTTGATTAGGGACACTGGATGGTAATGCCATTTCAGTTCTTATATTAAACCTCAACCTAAATAAATATCATTTAGCATTTTTAAGTGCCTTTTATCTTCTTCTTTAGAAGGTGAGAAATAAATAATACTTAGAAAGAAAATGGAAAATACTTTATACGATTGCTATGAACCTGAGACAAGAAAATACACTTTTGTAAAGAATTGCTCACATATTCCCTGTTTTACGCATGTATTCATTTTCGTCGTTAAACTTACTGATCATGAAAATGTATTTTTTTTCACCCTATATTCAGACATCGTTTTTTTTTTTTTTTTTTAAATTTAGGACACACAGAATAGTCTCTTTATTTTTTGTTAAACTTATTTCATTTTTATGACAATCTTTTGAAAAGATCTTTAATGCGCTTTTTCTGAAAGGAAATCTCAAGTTGCTTCACCAAAATTATTAGAAAAAAAAAAAAAAAAAAGACTAGTATACTTACTCCATCTCTGACAGCCCATCCGACGAAAGCAGGTGCCAAGAAACCAGAGATATTAGCTAAGCAGTTTGTGATTCCCATCAAAGTTCCTAAAGTAAATTTATAAGGCAGTATTAGTTGTTGTGTTAAATAGCAGAAAACCCATAGAAAGCCTTAACTTGATCAAAACTGTTAAAACTTCACGACAATTTCATGGTAATTATTACTGTTAAATGGAGTGTTTACAGTTCAGAAAAAAATTACAGTAAATTGTACTGAAAAAAATTCACGATTGTAGCCCATATTGATACACCACGTGACTTACAGTGCGGAGCAGATAACACCGTATTTCCCCTCAATGTTTCTCAACTGGTATGGTGGTCAGCAAAGCCACCTGCCAGAACGAAAGTCTCGAGATCGATCCATTTTTCGTTTTTTAACTCTCGTTTATTCTACCGTAAAATTTCAGGATTTTTTAAAACAGTGAATACATTTGCACGGGTGTGACATTTTGTGCATATATTTGCAGTTTACTCATTTAATTTTAAGATGTGGCTTTTAATTGTGATACATTCGGAAATAAGCAACTATTATGTATCATAACATGGATTATCAACATTTAAAAAAAATTGAAACTGAAAAATAATGATTTGTACGTGTTATGGGTGTGTTCGCACGTTCACGCGCGCAACAAAGAAAAATCCTTATTTGTTAAATGTAAGAAAACTTTTGAAAAAAAAAAATGTACTTCAGATTAGGATACCTAATGGTTCCTTAAATTCGAATATATAAAAATTAGAAAAGTCTAACATTTCAGAGAGTCTAAAATTTCGAGCCATGATATTTTTTTAATTGTAAAGTTTTATTCTAAAATTTAATTTTAAATAAAAAGGAATTCATCAGAGTGCTTTATTATTTACATGAAAGAAGGAGCTGCAAATAATTTTATTTTCGATGATAATTATTTAGTTTGTGGACTTTTTTTTTTTTTTGGCTGATTTTTTTTCTTTTTCTGGTAAGGGGGAAAGAGAAATTCGAGCCGCATTATTTTTCTACCAAATAAAAAGAGCTGCAAACGATACTGTTACTGAGAACCCCCCCCCCCCCCCCCGAGAACAGTCAGATTTTTTTTTTCTTTTTGAACAGAAAAGTTGCCTTTGTATTGTTGAAGAGTTGCTTCTACTTTATTTTTTTCTTAATTTATTTTCTACACATTCAAATTGGAAATATTTACATTTTTTTTTTGTAATTTTTTTTTTCATTCTTTGCCTTTCATGAAATTGTACGCTTAAACATTGGACAAAACAGGTGTGGTGGTTCTTAATATGGTCCAAATAGAAAAATCAGCCTTTAACGGTTAAAATTTACTGAAAAACAAATCATACAACAATTTGAGTGCAACTGAATTTGATACGAATTCCATACCATCAAATATTTTTTTTATACATGAGACATTCTTTTTTACTACTTTTTACATAATAAAGAAGTACTGTAAACGCGAAAAAGACCTGCATTGTTTTAATTTTAACTTTCAGAATAATTTAAATTTTGTATTTTAAAAGTAATAAAACATTCAAGTGCAATATTTTCTAATTCTTTAGGCAAAGAACATTCGTAGCTTTCAATTTTTGAAATGCTGTTGAAGCCCAAATTGAAGCCTAAAGTTGATAATATTGGAAAGCTAACAACACACAATAGATAAATGTCATTATTCAAGATTTCCAAGCTCAAAACAATTTGGAATCATCTTCAGTAATGAATCGGGCTTACCTGCGAATTCTGGGCTCATGTCTACGTGGGTGACGTTGAATCCCGAGAAGACGAACCCGTTGAAACCCACCGAGAGAGCGAGCAGAGCTACGATGACTGCAGGGTTGCAACCCACAAACGCTACAGCCAGTACGCCGACACCGGGACCGTAGAATGCTAAAACGAAACAAAATTGCTCAATATCCTAATATTTCAGCGATTTCTGTTCTTTCATGGGACACAGAAGTCTCATGTCGTGTGCATTCTTTTAATGCAACTTAATGCGGCTCAGTGACTTTGCCAGAAAATAAAAAATCGGATATAGGTGAGGGTAAATTACGGAGAGCCATAACACTCTCTGAATAAAGTTCATTTTAGTTCTCTTCTATGGTCACAAAAAGAAAATTTTCCATTTTTTTGTAATGTGATGTGTCCCCATTCCCCCCTCCCTAGCAACGTCCCTACTGCGACTGCACTTCCTGAATTTTGCGAAAATGATCATGGCGGTAACCCATGACATTCTAACAAACCACCTTAGATTGCACTTCTTTTTCTTTCTTCTTCTTTTTTTTAAATAAATACCATCCGCTCGTTAATTTTATCGTCTCGCACTATTTTTGGCACTCGAGAGTGTCTAAACTATATTAGACCCTTGAGAGTGATTATCACTCATTCGTTTCAAGGGCTCAGTCAAAGCAGCACCGACTTGACTTAATCGTTGACGGCAATACAAATTGAATTTTGTTTGTTGGGCCAATGTTACTCAAAAAAGGCCAAAGCTACCCCAGTTAACTGTACACGCTAGCGCTGCTTACGAAATTACTATGAAACGACAATGCTTTACACAGAAAACTTTCTTGCAACAATGCTTGAGTTTAGCAATCTTAATTGTTCTTGTTTGCAATCAGTTTTAAAGTTGACTCGTCAGTTGATCTAGATTACTTATTTTGGTGTTGCTGTTACTCGTTGGCTAATTTCACTTCATGTGACCGGTAAGTAGCAACATTTCATAACTACTCATTTGTGCTTAAAAGGCCCGACTTCTGGGGTAAAGGACCTGTATCACAGCCTAGGGTGGCACATTTTAAGGGTTGAGAATTTCACGATGGCAAAATGTAAAGAAACAAAAGTAGAAAAAAAAAAGTGAAAAACACAAATTTGTTCCTTTTTTCCCAGCTCAAAGTGCAGCAATACGTGAAAATATGATCGAAAATTTCAAAAATATAGATATATTATTAAGACAATGGAGGCAACACTTCACATCGCCTGGGGCGGCGAAACTACTAGAGCCGGCCCTGGTGCTTAAGTTTCAGTGTTTCTAAAGTCGTTCAAAGATACAAATCAAACAGTAACTTTTTTGGCACAAAACCAATAATAAATATTACAGTAGACACCGGTTAATTGAATCAGTGATTAATTGAATCAACCACTTAAATGAATCAAATCGTCAAAAACAAAACAAAATCCATCTTTATTGAAGCAGCCGTTTTATTGAATCAACTGTTTTATGGAATCAAAACTGTTTTGAAGAAATGTGATTCATATAAGCGGCGGCCACTGTATAAGTATTAAACTACATCAATGCGTATTTTTTTGCCATCTGAAATTTGTTTTCGAAACTGGTTCATGTATGCAAATCGGAGTAATTCCTAGGGCACCCATTCTCAATCGCACAAATTTCGCTATCCTAAAAAATTCAGCCAAATTTATATGCACATTTCGGAGGTACAAATAAAATATTTTTAGTGCAGATAAATGAAGATAAAAACTACGATCAAGAACATGTTCGAATTAGATTCAAAGGTTTTTGGAAAGTTTTTAACTATTAGCAAAAAAGCTAATAGTTAAAAACTTTCCAAAAATCTTCAAAAAATGTGAAAATTTTAACCATAAAAGTCGAAGAAAATACTATAAATTTTCCAAAAAAAAAACTAATGGGGAAAAAAGAAATAGAAACTGAATCATTAAAGCTTTTTTTTTTTCGATGTAGTAAAATTCTCAAACAATAAACTTTTCAACAGGCTTTTTAGTATACTTCTCTGCCCGTTGGCCATGCCGATAAAGATAATCAACATTTGATACATTTTCTGAATTAGTGAAATTTGAAAAACAATAGGTTTTTCCAAATCATAAGACTGATGATTTTACTATTTTGACCCCTCCCAAAAGTTCAGTTTGAGATTTGCCCCAAGATTTGAACAAGACATTTGTATTTTTTAAGTATAAATAACGTTCTAGCATTACTGAATAGAATATTTATTGTAAGCGATTAGTAATGAAGCTCAGTGGATCAGTGGTTGCGCTTCGCGCTCCCACGCCGCAGGCCCGGGTTCTATTCCCGGAACGGACATGGTCGAATTAGCCCGTTCACCCACTCAGTTCAGTGGGTCGATAAAATGAGCATCAAGGGTGCTTTTGCACCCTTGGTTTTTTTCCCCTTGTGGTTTCCGCGTTAGGCTGACCTCCTAACCGGAACATCTGCCTCGCACCCCAGAGCCCTTGGCCAGAAAGACTGAGATGGGCACAGTAGGCCTTGGTGCCCATGAGATGTCGTGCCACTGGGTTTGGTTTGGTTTAATAGGTGAACTAAACATTATAGGAAATTGAAATAAATTTCTCGGTATCTTGAAGCCTCAAACTCGAATTAGATTTTTTTGGAATCCCTGGGATGACACATTCGTGCCTTAAACAGGTATAGAGTTTTTGTTGTTATTGGTAGCGTTGTGCGTAAAAGTTTAATTAGCCTTAACACTCCAAGCGTAATTTCAAACAGAGTTTAATTAATGAATAGGTGAACTAGGCCGTGGTCTAGGGTCCCTGATCTTGAGGGGCACCTACGTGGCTAACACAGTTTTAACTAACAGCCAAAATTTTAAGCGAAAATTTCTGGCTAATATCTTAATCGGACCCTAATTTCAAGCTAATTCAAACGATAATACTTTCTTTCTTGTATTTTATTAGCCTTGAACTGCATAAACAAAAATACATAAGACACTGAACCAGTATGCGAAAAATGCAGAAAACCAAGTAAAACGTCTCCGAAGGGGATGTGCCTCAAAAAAAGGGGAAAGGAGAACATCCTCAAGGAAGGGGGTCCGATTGATTAAAACGTGGAAAAAGGATGTGACTAAAGGGATGATGAGTATTTCTTGACGTTAAAAACTTACCAACAGAATTGACGATCTTCCGAATGGTGGTAATACGTAAATTGGAATGTTGTCTCAGTTTGTCAGCAGTAAAGCAGGCGATCACAGCGCAAGCTGCTTGCGTCGCGTAGGGAAGGGCGGAGAGGCCTCCATTCTAAAAAGAGGAAAACAATCATATGTAGAAAACTGAAACAATTTTCAATTTATTAATGTAAAACAAAAGATTTTTAGAGTGTGAAAACACTTCAGATTATTGTCTGGCTTGTTTTGGCTTTATTTTTCTTTAAAAATTTAGTAAAGGAATAATAGGGCTAAATTAAACATAAGTAAAAGGGTGGATTTCTAATTTTGGACTAAAAATGAGAATTATCTATGACCTTGAAAAATTGACACTAGATTAAACGATGCATTTCTTTCTTCTTTTGTCGTGTCAAAGTCATTTGTTGCTTGATTATATTTGGAATCATTATAAAATTAAAGCATGAGGCCGAACAACGGGACTTGAACCATTTCTTAATTTTTATCACGCATTTAACCTACTGTCCCAGTTTTGTCGAAAAAAAGGGGAATTATGCAGCAAAATCAAGTTTTCTCTGCGCTAGTTATTGAGATAGCAATATAAATAATTCTGAGCTTCGACAAAGGAGATACGAAACTCGAAATTTTGCCAATTTGGTCGAAATGGCGCGATCCCCGTTGTTTCACCACTCGCTTCAGTTGCGTGATATTTGTGGATGCCCAAAAATGGGGCTTGAGTAACGTTTGACCGAAAAAAAAAAGAAAAAAATGTTGACTTATAATTAAAAGTCTATTCCGTAATGACTTATAGGTCTTTAATAAAAAGAGTAAAAAGTTCAAAGAGTATAATTTTTCTTTCATAGCAATTATTCTTCAAGATGGTCCTCAAAAGTAGATTAAGCAAATTTAAGAGGATATTTTCTTCATCTTTTATCAAATGCAAAAGTCCAGTTGTATTCATTGAAACAAAACAGAATGCTGGGACACTTTCAAAGCATCCTAATATTGTATAAGTTTTCAAAATATAATATTATTATGTGGTTGCTTACTTTTTTAAGATCAAAATGCAAAATGTTTGAAAGGTATGTAGGAAGCTCTGTAAGGAGAGTATAATAGCCCCAACTGTTTCCGAAATGTGTGATAGCTAGAGCCCAGACGGGTCCTGAAGACAAGATAGCTCTCCAAGGAACAGGTGCTCTCTGTAAAACAAGCATAGTGCTCAGATTAGAGGAGCACGAATACGTATTGTACAACAGAACACTGCTATGATTCAAACACAAACGAGGCAGAGAGAAGCAAAGGGATGTAAGTGGACATTTTCAAGTTTTGAGTAAAATGCGCTTAAAATTCCGGTCCTAAGTAGGCTTTCAGTGAAACGTTTTTCTAAGTCGGGTTGCGTACAAGGGTGGATTCGGGGAGGGTCAAGGGCTCGGGGAGGTCATCAGCTGACCCCCCCCCCTGTGGCATGAAAATTATTTTTAATATCATTAAACTTCAATACTTCAATTTTTAGATCTGAAAAAATAGATGGAACTAACGTTGACCTTTTTTTTTTCTTTTTCTATTAGGTAGGCCTTACAGAAAAATCCCCACAGAAATCTCAGGGTGTCATAATTCAAAGAATTGACAGGGTTCGTTTGCTGGGTTATTGCTATTTTGAGTGTTTTCTTTATTTTCAAAAGAACGATATGTTCAAGGCTTACGACAACGTGTCCAGTTTAATTGAAAATATGACTTTTGACGAAAATCTGAGGGAATATGACCCCCCCCCCTCAAACACACACACGGCGACCATTGAAAAAAATTGGGAAGGGGGATTTGAAGGGGTTTTAATATCATTTGATCAGGGGGAGGGAGTTGCTCCGTAGCACATGAAGCAGTGCACCATTCATCTTTGAGGGATGAACACTCCTGCTTAAATGATTTTTTTTCTTTTTTTTTTTTGAGTTTGAGGAAAACGCAGGTCATTGAAACTTGACCCCCTTAAAAAAACTTCTGGATCCGCCCCTGGTTGCGTAGCAGCACCTATCAGGGGTACTAGTACTATCTCTTGCCCCAAAACAGAGGAGAAGTTCACCTAACATTTTTACTGGTTATCTCCAAATTTTTAACTGTGGCACTTCCATCATTTTGCTTCTCACTGCATAAAATAATGTTTGATCAGAGAAATGAGTTATTAATTAAAATACTAAGTTAAAAATTAATTTAATAAGAAGTTGCTTAGTTGCTAGTTGTGAACTTTTCAGCTCAGTTTTATTTTAAGTATCGCAAAGATAAACAAACCTAGTTAAATGTCAAGGCTTCCTGAGTAATCTTCGATATTCAGAATACTGAATTTTAAGATACAACCCCTATTCTCTTTTAGGGATGTGTTACGTGAAAACAGGTCTAGGAATTCTGGTTGAATTTTCTTAGGATTTTGAAGATGGGTTTTCAAGAGATCAGTGAAGAAATTGGAACCCCAGTGCTCGAATGCGCTACCTTGCGGTGATTAATAATACTAAAGAAAAAGGTAAAACATTCCATTCCACTTGTTTTCTTTGTGGTAAAATACAGGCTACATTATGGTGTAATGTAATTTCTCAAGAATATAAAAGGAAGCTTCCCACAAACACAGTGAAAAATTACTGTCATTAACTAAGCGTCAAAGCAAGTTATACGTTACGGCATTTGGTTTACCTTTTTCATCCGCCATTAGACTGGCTGCAGCGTCCCCTATAGTTTACTGGAGTTGTGAATTAGTCAAGTCCAACAATTTGACTTTTCCAAAGAGTTTTAATATGAAAAGTCTTATGTACAGCCACCAGAGCTTGAGTTTCCTCCCCAGGATCTCGAAATTTCAAAAGAAATCTTGTGCTCTTATTATTTCGAGAAATTTTCCTGAATTTTGATCTTTATTGTCTTAAAAGATCCTATTATGAACTATTTGAAGTTGATTTATTTAAACGTAGTAGAAACTTAAATTCTCAACGGAGCGCCAGTTTTGTGGATTGGATGTACAGCAGAGCTTTAAAAAGAAGATCAAAACAATACAAAGACTTCTTCTAAAAGTGACTGGAGCCCACTGCACAACCTGGGATTAAATGTCATAACAGGAGTCCCACCAATAGACCTTACGATCCAGTCAAGAGATCTTAACTAAAAACTTTCTCTTACAAGAAGCTGAATTGTCCGCATCCACGACTGGTCCGCAAATCTCAAAACTTCAAAATCCGTATACCAGGCAGAGATTATGGCTATTTATAAAGGCTTGACACGTTTGGAAATAAATCAAATTGCCCCCCCCCCCCCGGATACGCCCATGGCTGTTTGTATATATCGTCTTTCATATTTCTTTAAACTCACCACACCTTCCTGTCTGTCTTGTCCGCAATGAATCAACCTCAGTTCTTCCTTTGATATTCGAGGATGCTGATCTGGGCTTTCGTAGGCAACAATGATCCACAAGAAAAACCACAAACATCCTAAAGTACCTGTGCAACAATAACGTAGATGTAGATTTTATAACCAAAAGCGCGAAAAATTCCTATATGAATATAAATCAGGATCTTAAAGAGACTTATCTACACAACGCATAGAATTATTAAAGAATCAAATTGTATTTGGTGAGATTTACTAATAAAAGAGCGTCTTGTTCTGTGCTGTTTATACTTGATCGAGAATTAAATATCCGCTGGTTCTGGGAAGTATTACTGACATAAGTTTCTGTTGACTATACACACTCATTTTATTCAATTTTAAAAGTAAAATTCATAGCATCACTTTTTTATAATGAAAAAAAAAATACTTTGAGTATGTTGTATTTTAAAAGATAAATGTCAATTTTTTTTGAAGACTAGAGAACGTGTGATGGCTGAGGGGGTCTGACACTAGACCTGAAAATAATCCCTTACCACTTGCGACTACATGTCTTACTTTGGCAACTAAATAAAATACTCAAACCACATCACTTTTTAAAAATCTAACCGGCCACAGATAAATTACCACTTCACTGGTTTGTTTTTCAAAACAAGTCATTTCAATTTTTTTGTTCTTAGTTTGTGATGTAAAAACGTTTCCAAATGCTCACATGGTATCGCCAAGGATAAAATAAAAAAAAAGCAATTGAAGTGATGTAATATGCTACTGATGTGAATGTTTCAATAGGCGAGAATTTCCAACTTATAAAACATATTTGTAGAACTTTTTAAAGGTATTATACTTTCTATATTCTACAATACTAAAACCAGATATTTTTTTTCTCCAACTGACATAATCCATTATCATGTTTATTTCAATCTCAGTTATGAGGAACAAAAATTTTCATCAAAAGGTCACTCCTTGTAACTTGTCACATTTCTGCTCCTAGCCCTTCAATTATATTCGCGTCACTCTTCTACTGCACATCCAAGAAAAAACTAGAAATAGTTTTGGTTTCGTAAAAAAAAAGAAAAAATGTTCTGGATGTTTTGACTACTAATGATAAAAAAGTGGCAACTAAACTAAAAAGGTCTACCAGCTACTGGCGACTAACTAAAAATCTGAACTTTCAGGTTTGCCTCAAGTGGTAATATGGAGCGTTACGTTTCCTTAAAAGTCGAATATTTAGTTTAATATTCATAGCAGCAGTCTATTGCTACATACGTCTGCACTAGTGTATGTATGTGTTTATTCAATAAATTTAGTGACTTATTCCCCTTCTCTACCCAATTAGCACATAAAAATGTTTGAAAAAATACTTTAATATGAATAATGTTTTTGAAATATTTAATTTACTAACCGAAGACGTAAAAGACAGAAGGCCAACCGCCAAGGAAATTTGAGGAACTAAGGTAACCTGAGAAAACTAGGGCAGCTACGGTCCCCATAGGTCCACCACCGTAGACTAGGGTAGCGAGACAGCTTCGCTGGCACTTGGGAGCCCAGCGTCCTAGTAATGAATTCATGGCGGGGTATGTTACTCCCTGGAAAATAAATAACTTAAATATACAAACAACGATATCTTATCTGGAATGAGATTTACAGCAGTTTAGATAGAAAATAGACTAAGGTATAAGTTTAAGACATATATATGCAGCAACAAAAACAGTTAGTGGAAATTCTGAGCTGACGGAAGGATTTAGTGCTCTGTACCTTCGTCAAAATTTTGGAATAAGCCCCGATAAAATTTATCACGAAAAATCTTGAAGTAGAAAACGAAGCAAAAGCAATATTCTTATTTTTAAAAAAAAGTTTTAAATTTTCCCCTACATACTAATACTAAGGCTTTTAAATATTCAAACGGTAGCTCTAATAACATTTAAACTGGCATATTAGAGCAATTTTTAGAACAGTTAATATGTTTAATTGTCTTTCCAGTTTTCTTTTTTCAATCTGTTGCCATTTAAACTAGTGTAATTGCAGCAATCGACGCACAGACGTGTATTAGAGCCAAAAATTGGCCAAAAATCGAAATTACCAACTTTACTGGTTATTGTCGATCCTAAGCATAAAAAAAAGGTAAATAAACATGGCAGTATGTGCTAGCGTTCTTTTTTCACTCTGAAACTAACCATAAAAATTTACCAGCTGTCAGAACTTATCATTTTTATGATTCAGTTGTCCTTGTTTGGGACCCCCCCCCCATTCAAGCTTTTCAGCAAACCTTCATTGTTTTATTTTTCACGTTAAAAGTGATATTAGACGAAACATTTTCTATTGAAGGGCTCGAGCAATTTTTTGTACTCTATTATTCATCAGTTTATTATGTATCTATTTTTCTTTTTTCTTTTAATGCCTTTCTTCAAGCCTCACAAAAGCACATCGCCCTCTTTTTTTTTTTTCTTGTAAGACAATGTTTTTAAATATTCTGCTCTCATTTGTACTACTGCCAAGTTTTCCTATAATACTGTCTATTTTGATAATTTGCAGCAAAAGTTTGCACGATTTAGCACAGAAAAATAATAAAGCTATAAATAGGGCAGACTATCGATTTCATAAAATTTTCTTTTTTCGGTTATTTTTGGTGCATAAATTGAAAACAACTACAGGATATCATAGATTAAACTATAGAAAGACAATTTGATGCTACTGGCCGACTTCAAAGGTAGACCCAGAAATAAAACAGGGTAATATTTTTCGATATCGATATTTTCTAGAGAAATCCATAAATTCGAGCTAGTTCCATATCTTTTTATTTGAACTTTGCATCAAATAGCCTTTATGTACTGTCTTTTATAATATTGTGTAGTTGCTTTTGAGTCGTACTCATGACTGAAGCCATATAATCTAAAAGTAATCGGAAAAGCTTAAAATTATGAAAATAATAATGTGTTCTATTTATAGTTTTATTTTTTTTCGGGCAAACTTTTGCTGCAGATTATCAAAGTAGAAATTCTGAAGTAACATACGGTATAACTTAGATGTAATACAAATGAGTATACAGTTCTTAAAATCATCAATCATAACATAAAAAATTTCAGAAAATGGATGATATTTTTGTGAGGCTTCAAGGATTGCATTTAACAAAATATTTACAGTCTTAAAAAGTAAAAATTGATAAATAATAGAATACAAACCTTCCCCAAGCCCACCCATCATAAATTTTTCTTCTAATATAATTTTAACTCGAAAAATAAGAATTTGAATGTTTATTTAAAATCTCGAATGTCGTAAACAAAGACAACCGAAACATCAAAGTGCGAAGTTCCGACTGCTGGCAAATTTTTATTGATAGTTTCAATGAAAAAAGAACACTTCCACAGAATGGCATGTTTATCCAACTATTTTGAGACTTAAGGCTGACACAAATCAGCAAAGTTTACAATTCGACTTTTGGCCAGCTTTTTGGCTCAAATAACTTTCTGTGCGACGGTTACTTGACTTTCGACTTATCATTTGAGACTCATACAATAACATACCTCTCCCAGTCCCTGTATGACCCTTGTAGCAATGAGTGCGTAGACATTCCACCGGGCTGCCAGAGGGGGTGAGCAGAGTGAAGATGGAAGTGACTAGAATCCCTATTCCGAACAGCCACTTAGCGCCCCATTTTTCAGCAGCAATGGCACCGGGTAATTGCGTAACAACGTAGCCGTAGAAAAAGGAGCCCAAAATCAGTCCTTGAGTGTCAGAATCCCAGTCGAATTCACCGCGAGTCTGGAAGGGGAAAGAAAAAACGTACATCTAATCTCTTTTCACATTCCCAATTCATCATGTGCATTAAACTTCTTGGCCGCAAGGCCACGTCTATTCAAAGCTCTATAGATCAGCAGTGGTGGATTTAAGGATTTAGGGGCTCCTCACAGTACATTTTTGGAGACCCCTTTGTCTATCACTGAGCTATGTAAAATATTTATCATGTGCGTTTTTGAATACCTCCGAGACCTTAAAGCAGGAATTAGTATCTGGAGCAAGAAAGTCCAATCATTGACTTATATGCTGAGGCAAAGAAAGATCTCAAACCACATGGTTCAACTTTGACAAATGGGAGACACGTTTTACGTGAAACGAATGGAAGAAACCTGATTTCTTCTCATACTTTACTTTCAGATATATCACATGACTTTGGATCCTTGCGTCAAGAATTGAAGGCTTCACTCTCCAAATCTTTTATTCCTTCTTAAAGTTCGAGGCCCTATGTGCGTGAGGACACCTCGCAATTGCGACATGGTAAATTTGCCAAGCAGACCAAACAGAATACAGTAGGGTTTTCCGAAAAAAAATAAAATAAAATAAAACATTTAAAACCATAGTCGATCTAGAGTGCCCTATTTTCCAAGGAAACTTGCGTTCCGTAATATTACGATCATGACTTATAAAAGAGACATTTATTTTAAGCCCAGTTTTGCCATCAGAAGGACTGACCTGTATCAATTCCTAACTACAGAATTCCCTTTGAAAATCGTTGAATTTTTATTCATTCATTTCTACTCCTCCATTTAGTAATTCACTGATTTATTCATTCATTCACTTGTGTTCTTATTCATTCCCTCTTTTACTAGGTCATTTTTTTTCTTCATACATTAATTAACTAATTTAATTTTCAGTTTATTGTTTCAATATTTTTCATTTATTCATTAAGCCTTTTATTTACTGATTCATTTGATCAAAATTATTTTCTATAATAGAATAGAAAATATTTCATTGGAAAACTAATTTACAGCCAAACATTAAAATATTGTTGTAAGAATTATTATAAAATAGGATGTTCGTTTTTATGTACTGTAATTTTCAAAATAAATTTCCAATTTGTTCATATTGAAAAAACTCAATCATCTTAATCATTTCACTTTGCCCCACATTTCCCTACATTAGAAAATTTTAGTTCTTAGGCGATGCACTTCGAACACTTAATGATGTGCATTGACCGAAATTGCACCAAATATTAAACGAGTTTTCAGAACGAAGCAATATCAATCATCTTATTAGCTTCTTCTTTATTTCGTGACAAGTTGCTTAAAATCAATAGTTTCTTTGTATTAATGATTAAAATTCGTTTTAAAGTATTCCTTTTTCGAAATTTAATTTAAAAAACGCAATATCCAATTATTTTAGACTAAACTAATAGCAAATATCTTATAGACTTTGTGTGTAATGCCCTTAAAAAGGTTGGGAACCGCTGCTTAAATGTCACACACAAAAATTGTGTACTTACTGACGATAGCATAACATTGGAATAGTTTGTACTTTGTTGTGGGGCAAGGAGGTTGAGGCAGGCGACTTCTGGCACTCCCTCAGACGGAACGTCAGGGCGGGAATCTTGAATAGTCTTGCGTACCATGGCAACCATTACGACGCTCAAGCTCACCCTCATGGCATAGGAGAGGAAGTTGCCCAAGAAGCCACACACTGTTATGATATACCTCGCTGGGATTGCTAGAAAAGATGGAAGCTAAAATGACAGATGCAAACTAAAAGGTTACGTTCAAAAATCGGATAGAGGGAAAAAATGCAGAAAAGGTCATCAACAAAAGTTAAGTTTAGCAGTAAAAATAGCACAGTATTGAGAATATTTTAATAGTGAGAAAGACATATGAGGCAGTGAGAAGCAAAGGGTTGTATGTGGCAAAAGTAAAAAAAAATGGAGATAACCAGTACCAGTTGTATGGAAACACATCTCCTCTGTCTTTAGGCAAGAGATATTATAAATAGCTTTGCTAGATGCTGCTGTATAGCATGATTTAGAAGAAAAAAAACTCAATAAAAGCCTACCTAAGACGTTATATTTATACGCGTTTTTCTCAAAACTTGAAAATGTCCACTTGCATCCCTTTGCTTCTCCCTACCTCATATAGTGAGCAAGAAATCGCTGTTTGAAGAAACGTACAATGGTATTGTAAAAATATACCTGCAAGAAAAAAAAAAAACAATGGATGATAGGTGAAAGAGCTGAAGTTTCTAACAGCAGTACAAAAACGAGTAAGAGTATATATATAACGAATAAATACCTTTGTGCTTGAAAATTATGCACTGATGAAGAAGTTTGTTTTTGACAGCCTTAAAACAGCTGTTAGTATTTTACTCAATACTGTGAATGTTCTTATGATGGAATATGAAAAGTTAGAGCAAAACAAAACCGGATTATGATACTTAGGTATATAAAATAATATGCTCAAAAAATTAACTAATAACAAAAACTTGTTAAATCCTGTGACGTTTTGTCATTAAATTTTGTTACTGGCCTTACGGGGCGTAGTCAAATCTATTAGTCCAGTCAATAGGTAGGATAAAACGGAATTGCCTTACAAAAAATGGGGTCAAAGATTTTTTCTTTTAATTTGTACATACTAGTGCCAATATGAAAAAACCAAGTTATCCAGCACGAAAGACCTCGGGAGAACTTTTGGGGGCCGAAAAACCACAAAAATTAATGATGTTTTATAGTTTTTTCAAAACATCTCAGAAATGGTTAAAATTAGAAAAAAACTTCTAATGCAAATGTTAAAGAAGATTAAATTTTCTTCAACTTTTGTCATTACAACATTTTTGTAGCATGAAAAGCAGGCGAGTTACAACTTCTTAAAAGTCACACTTTTTCTGAATCCCTCAGCAAAGTGCGTGAAGGCGCATCGGATAACTTAGAAAAAGAAGAGAAACGCTGGCTATGTGACCTTGGAAATTATTTGTCTTTCGTAGCTGAGAGTAAATGCCTTCTTCCCCTTTATCATAAACAACACACCCCCGTTCTCCCTCTTTTTTTTTTCTCCGAATGCGATGTATCGACTGAACAGCTATGCATATTGGTCACTTCAAAGTTCGAGCGAGCGTATGTTTTATCAATCTGTGTGTTCTGTATTATGAGTTTGTTTCTAGAAATGATTATGCCAGACCTTACTACCATATCTCAAAATCATTCTGCATTTCTGAAAAAAAAAAAAAAAAACATTATGGACTTCAAGTTATGGTTGTATTTGATAGATATCCTGCACATACTAGCACCAAAATTTTTGAACGATTACGGCGAATGAGGGTGCACTTTTCCCTTGAAGTAATGGTTAAACCTAACATGGTAAACCAAATTCCCCAAGACTAATTTCTGGCAAATTATAACAACGAGAATCGTCTTATCCAACTTCTTAAGACAAATTTCGAAGAGTGTGGCATTCAAAGCAGGCAGAATCGAGAAGATGCCGACTTATTGTCAACAATGCTCTTTCAAAGGCGAAGAATATTGAAAAGGTTGTCATAGTGGGCGAGGATATAGATCTGTTAGTGCTGAAGACAGCTTTAGGACAGCCTTTCAGCAACTTGTTCTTTTTAAAACCTGGAAGAGGGAATGGTTGTGAATTGTTTTTTTCCCCCACTAAATCCTTGACCCCAGTAATCTGTTAATCCATGCGTTTAGTGGGTGTGATACGACATCGGCAATTTTTGGCCAAGGCAAGATTAAATTGTGCAACACATTCAAAAAAAAAAAAAAAAAAAACTCCTGAAATTAAGGAAGCTATTGAAGTATTTATGGATCCAATCAGTCATCACAAGGCCGTAGTTGCAGCTGGAGAAAATATTTTGAAAATATTATACACAAATGACGTAAAGTATTTGAACCGATTTTTGGATACTTTGCAATTTAATATTTTTATAAAACTAGTATACAGGGCTAAAATAAATCTTGCACGACTACCTCCCACGTGCGATGCTGAACGTTATCACTTTTATTAGTGCTACCACCAGATTCAAAGTTGGTTGGGCAACATAATTGATCCAAAGAAATGGGGTTGGGAATGCAGAACGTAAGGTATAATGCCTGTTGACACGAAAAGAGATTCAGTTCCTCAGACTCTTTTGAAGATTGTGTCTTGTACTTGCAAGAAAAATTGTACTAGAGCCTGTTCTTGTCGCAAGGAAAGTTTAAAATGTTCCAGCATGTGCAAACACTGCAGTGGCACGAATTGTGAAAATGTTGCACAAATTTCATCTTTGGATGGGACTGCAAAAGAAGATGATTTGTTCCAGGAGCTTTTGGAATTACCGCAACAATTAAATGAATAATTCAAGGACGGCAACTTCTTTCTACCCCCTAAAGATTCTGAACCGGGAGAATTCTTAACCCTTCAAAACGGCTTCAAAAAAGATTAACTACGTATTTTGTCGTCCTTTCTCTATTTGCTATAAATTCGAATGAATCTCCCTTAATTTACGTGTGATGCGTATTAAGTTTCTACAGTTGGATTGTCATTTTAAAAGATAATTTTCTTGGGTTTTTCATGTCTCAAAACGTCACTGTTTCTACAGTATTTTTTTCAAAGTGTTCATTACGTATTACTATTGCACCTTCATTTATGCATTATTGTGTCAATTGTGTGCCTATTGACACCCTAATATTTATTCATTCACATTTTTATTCAAATATCGCATTTTCACTAGTAATAGTTAGAATAGATGGTACGAATTATGTGCTTTAAATGAATGTGTAGATTATGTAATTCAATTACAAACTGCACTATAAATCATATGTTATTGGAGTCTGATGAAGACTACCTCTGTCAGACCAAAAATATTAGTTCGTGAGCGGTAGGGGGGGGGGGGGTTTGTTGTTATTGTATCAACATAGGACGCATGATTGCGTTGATTGTGTTTCCTTATTAGCTGCCTAATATTTATTCCTTCGCATTTATATTTAAACATTGCATCTTTTTTTGTAATAATTAGGCGAAAACGTACAAATTATGTGCCGCAAATGAATGTGTATAGTGCGTAATAAAGTTACAAACTGCAATATATAATCTGTTATTGGAGTCTGATGAAGACTACCTCTGTCAAACCAGAAATGTTAATCCGTGAGCAGTGATGAAGGGTTTATTATTGTTGTATCGTCTGCTATGCATAATTATGTTAATTATTTGCTTATTAGCAGCCTAGTATTTATTCATTTATACACAAATATTGCATTTTTGCAATAGCAATCTAAGTAGAATGCACGAAATTTCTGCTTTAAATGAATGTGTATATACGTATTTCAGTTTCACAATACATCGCCATCGTCTGTTTTTGGAGTCTGGTGGGAACTAATCTGTCAGCCAGAATTGCTACTCTATGTCAGGCGGGGGAGGGGGGGGGGGGAGAGCAAGAAACTCAAACTAGCCATAAACTCTCTGAAACTAAAGGTTCTACTCAAGTTCTAATAATTGTGACGCCTTATTTCCTGTGTGAATGCTTTTTTTTTCTTAGTAGAGGAAAACTGCCTTTTTTCAAAGAGCTATAGCAAGCTTTCTATTTGTGCTACAAAAAAGTTGTAAATATATAAGTTGTAGGAAATTTAATATTCTTTAAACTTTGTATTTGATACTTTTTGCTAATTTTAACCATTTCAGAGATATTTTGGAAAAAACAAAAAAAGTCATAAATTTTTGTGGTTTTTCGGCCCCCAAAAGTTCTCTCGGGGACTTTCGTGTTGGATAACTTGGTTTTTTCATGTCGGTACCAAGATGTACAAATTAAGAAAAAAAATCTTTGATCCCATTTTTTCCAAGGTATAATGTATCTATTGACTGGACTATATGCCAAAACAGAAGAATACATTTGGCTCGGTATAGGCTCACTAGTTTTGGCTTCGAGCAGTCATAACATTGTGTCAGTGAACGAACACTGACTCAAATGCTGCAGTTAAGTAAAAATTCAATTGTAATTTTCACTGAAGCCCATTATAATGAAATCTTGTACTTCATTCAGTTCCTCAGACAGCTGAGTACAAAATGCAAGTTGACACAAAAGCGTTAACATAAGTTAGTGTTTTTGTTCTTTCACGCATGTTTCAAGGTCCCAATTTAAGCTCAACAAATTTTTGATGACAGTTTTCACAGCATGTTTTTTTTTTATCATATCATACAAATTGAAACTGAAGCGGGACTCGTTTAGAGAAATACTAAAGTAGAAACGAATCTTTAATTACTGCATCCATGCGTATGTGTGAGCAAAGTAAGAATTTTAAAAGTAAGTTGATCTACTACCCTGAATTCGCTGGATCCAGAATCAGCCTTATTTGCTTGTTCAGACCCCGAAGTGGTGTTTTGATGGGAAAAAGTAGGAAATAAGGAATCAAAAATTAAAAAAATAGGAAAAGTAGGAAAAAAATCACTTAAAAAAAGTAGGAAAAAATAGGAAGAGATAGGACTACACACACGTCAAGACGACTGACAATCATTAGTATGAAAAATAAACTGATGGAAACAAAGATATTAACTACAAAAATATGAAAATAAAATCTAAACAAAAAAACACCTTTCACCAATACAGTAATAAAATTTTTAAGTGTGAAAGAATAACATGGAATGTAACGTTCTATTTATGTTCAATAAAACCATTTTTCTTAAAGATTTGTTTTGTCGAAAACGAAAACATTCCTTCGAGAGCATCCATTTATCATTTAAAAATACTATCACTTTCAGCTCCTGTTATCATAAACTATGATACAAAAGCAAAGAAAGTATAAAATTAGTTTTAGTTAAAAATAATTAGCAGTTGACATGCATTCTTGCATAAACAGAAGCAGATGTTTTAATTTGAAAAAAAAAAAAAGGAAAACGACTGAAAATGCAGAACTAAAATAAATGTGTTCTTAAATATGGGACGTAAAATTTATAATAAATTAATTAAACTAAATAAATAATGAAATAAGTAAACTAAAGGGTTTGTACTGTTTTATGTATATTTTTAGCATTCAACATACATTTTTGTTTCATTCACGTCATTTTGGGGGTCAAGTTCTCTCTTCCCTGGCTTTGGAAAATTAATGCTTAGCTATACAAGTTTGTGCGGTTTTTGTTGTTCGCAGATAAAATTTGCATTCAGTATACATTCTTCGCTACCTACCTCTGGGGGAGGGGGTTGGGGGGGATCAAAGTGATGAGTCAGTTCTAATTTTAATCAAGCAATAAAAACGAATATTGTTTTAATGGTTTGATGACTTTTACCTCCTTCTTGTTCCAAAATTTTTGCCACGAAAATAAAAGGAAACATCCATGCATGGCAAACATAACATTTTTATTAAAGACAAAAATCAGTTACTAATGTTTCTCTGTGCATAAAAGGGAAGGCATGTAGTTTATCTCAATCCTCATCATACAACAAAAATATTCATTCGGAAATTGTTCACGAAATCGAGAGTGAGGGGGGAGCACTTGGCATCAAATGCCTGCATATATCTCTTTCTCCCCCCTCTCTTTGATCAGACGCACTAAGTACAATAACTTACAGTAGATACGCTGCATCGGTATAATTGCCGCACCCCGAAAAGAGTAAGAGTCTGTCAAAAAAATTTTAAATGGTCAGAAATGTCGCATTGCCATAAACACAGCACATAAAAATGATGAGAAACTCCTGGATATTGGTGATATATCAGAGTAGAAAATACCCGTTAAAAAGAAAAAAATACATATTAGTTTGTAGCTCTATCCCCCAACTTTTAAAAATATGAAGTATTAAAAACAAAATATTGCATTTAAATTGATTTCCGATTTTTCTCCAAAAATCGGGAACGTTTTGCCCATTCAGGTTTTGTCGCTTTTTTTTTCTTTTTGCAAAAACACTCTTTGCAAGGAAAGAAAATGAAATTTTATAAATTTTATAATCATGTTTACGATTTAGAATGAACTATAATCATATTTATGAGCGAAAAAGTTTCCGCGATCATTTTTGAAGTGATCCGTTTTTGCGAATTTCTGTTATCTGTCGCTGTTATCTGTTATTCTGTTATCTGTTGTACTAGCATCAATAAAATATGTACAGTGTACAAGTTTTTCATTTTTTGCTTCCTTATGTTCCTTTTAAGGTTTTACATTGCGTTTCTGTTTAAATAGAGCTCCATTTCACTTGTAATCATACAAAAAATTGGCGAATAGGAAATTCTTTTTTTTCCCACATTTTTTGAACAGTCGGTCGTTTACTTTAATTAAAGCTTCTAATTGATGGGTAAATAATATATAATTGCATCAGAATGTGCTAGTATCTATTTTTTGTTTCGTTAATACAGTAGGACTGAAGTCAGGGAGATAAAAAGAAAAATCGATCATAAACGGCGCAACGGCAAAAAAGTCACTTATGAAAATTTAACTTTTAAACACACAAACGCCGCACAGTGGTTCAAAACGACAAAAAAGCGGAAAAAATTCAATAACTTTGAAATGCTATGGGAATTTGTTAAAATTGTTGTATGGTAATAGTTATCTTCCTGCTGGCTGATCGTATTCACTGCAAAACCCCGATTTTACGTCCCTCGAATCAACGTTTTCCCCGCGTTTTACGATTTTTATCATCACGTCCCAGTTTTTCCGTGTACTAATAATATTCATTTAACCCGGATGGAAAGTTTATTGGTTATGAATTCCCGCATTGTACGTTTTCCCTTGGCAGTTAAAAAAAGAAAAAAAAAGTTTTAAAATTAAGCAAAGTGTTTCCTTCTGTGCATTTTTAAACATTATCCACTCTGTTAAAAGTTAATCCATGAAAACAGAAATGCTACTTCTCCATCCGTAACCAACCTTGTGGACCCTTCGGCCGCCAATGAAGATGAACAAGAAGAGGAAACACAACTTGTCTCTTCTTTCAATACTGCATTTTTGAGCTTACTAATAGTGAAAGAATATTTTCTTTATCATAAAGACCAGGAAAAAACTTTGCAAAGTATTTCAATCCTGTATGAATTCACTGACTCATTATTACTGACTATTTTCAACCTAAACGACCGGATTCGTAACTTAATGTGTTAGAATGATCTGAATTGGTATGCACAATAATGTTCTTTCCGTAAAATATCGCGTTCTTACCTTTTTATAAGCGTCATCGTAGCAGCCTTTATTATTATTTTTGCTTCCTTATCTGATTTTTGCTTACTATACATTTTTCATACTTTACGTTTTCCCATATTTTATGGTTTTGTTTTTGTTTTTGTTTATTTTTATTTTTTTTTTTTTTTAATTTGAACTGACGTTTTCCCATATTTTATGTATTTTATGTTCGATTCAGGCTACTAAGAAACGTGAAATCGGCGTTTCTCTATAGTTAGAATTCATTTCTGTTTTTAGCGAAAAATATAAATTAAATCAGTTGTATGCCACACGCAAGGTTTATTCATTGCGACTGATACCCTCGAATAATATTTTCTGGCAGTGTTGACAAACTGAGAACAGCTTTATACTCCAATGATTTCGAAAAGGAAATCAGAAATTTCAAACGTTTGATGATTTTCTAATTTTATTGTTTTATGAACAGAATGGTTATTTAACTTTTTATATAGAATTCAGTATGAGTTTTGAAAATTTCTTTCTCATATGTATCTTCTTTAAAGTCATACGAAACGGATCCGAAAATTGTTATTTTCAGGTTACTATTGCATTGTATGTAGAATAATGCTCCGCTTTAAGCCATAACAACGTAAATCTGTTTAAAAAAATCTTCTATATTTATTGATGAATGTTTCAAGAGCCCCAACTTTCGGAAACAGTAAACAAACGTTTTTAGGCTCTCCTGCAAAGTAGTGAAACTGTGACATACGTTAGTTTGGAGTATGTCAAGTTTGATAACCACTTTCTTTGATTAAAAAAAAAGCAATTTAGCCCCGTCATAACGTTACGGGTTATTTTCTAGCTTACTATATTGGTGTTTGTAAACAGTGAAAATCAAACAAAACATCTTAGACCGGGATCTGAAGGGGGTTGAGCATGCATGGAAAGGCTGACGCAATATTATTTCTGATTATTGTTACAGGCACGATGGTGATTATGAAACCACATGTCGTCGCCCCCCTGGGTCGTCGACAACCCCGGGGGAGGGGGGAAAGCAGTGGGGGGAGTCGTTTGCTAAAACACTCATAACTCGCGAACTTTTTGAGATAAAACACTGAAAAAAATGGCAATCGACGCAACAAAACAAGGGCTTCATAAAAGCTAAATATGATTATGGACCTATCTTTGTTGGTTTCCTGAGTAAAATTCCATTTTTCGCAAACAAGCAAAATTTTTGAATAAAATGCGCAAAACAAACTTTTTTTGACCAAAATAAATTCCAAATCAAAATTGCTTGATTATTTTTTCAAATGCAGTCCAAAATATCATTATTCAGTTTGTTAAAATCATTTAAGTACTGTTAACGCGTTGAAAAACAAAATGACAGTAGCAAGCTCGAACACGATTTGCATTATAGTTCAGGATCTGAAGGGGTATTTTGAGCATGCATGGAAGGCCTGACGCAAAATTATTTCTGATTAATGTCACAGTATTTCTGTTTAATTTCTGAGTAAAATTCTATTTTTCGCAAACAAGCAAAAAATTTGAATAAAATACGCATTTTTTTTTTTTTCAAATTATCAAAATTATTTAACTGTTTAAGGAACCAATAAAATCTGAAATATCATTATCCAGTTTGTTTAAAATTACTTAAATATTATCAAAGCGTTGAAAAGTGAAATAAAAGCAAGCTCAAAAAGCATTTAAGGTAATTCACAAAAGGAAAAAAAAAGTTTGCGGAATGTACCTTGAAGACTCGACATAATCCAAAGTAAATTTTGTGGCTCTCCTGTTTTGGCGGTTTTATTTCGTAATATTATCAAAACAATGTCCCAGTTAAGTAATTACTTAATTACTTAACCTTTAACGCATTATAGCTGCTTAGTATGGGTCACAATGGGACTTTTTTAAAAATTAAAACATGCAAGTTTGCAAATACGAAGTAATTACGGAAAGGATAAATGATCAGGATAACACTTTTGCAGATTTTACACCTGAGTTATGAAACATAGTGAGCGAGGCTATTGCCACATAAGCAGCATCAAAATTTCAGTGGAACGTTAAAGAAAATGTGAATAGTCTCTTATCCAGAGAAGTCCTGCAATGGCAATGTCTTCAATAGCAACTGCAAAACAGCAAAAGAAAACCAAAAAAACATTTAACCTGGGAAACGTTAGCTCAAAAGTGATGTTAGTACATCTAAAAATCATTCCCATACAATAAGCCCAATGCTAGGTTAGGTTCATCAGAATGGTTCACTGAAGCAAAGCGCGAGGTCCGATTTCGTGAATGTAATTGAAAATGATACTTCTTGCAGCAAAACTCTGGAAGAAGCACCCTATTTTAAGAACAAAGTTCAAGTTATCGATGGAATGAATGACTCTGGTCTAATGTCCCAAACACTACTTTTAAATGTAGCAAAAATTTTGCAGGTCTCCAAATAAAAAATAATAAAATTTTCTCTCCAATTGTCAAACTACACGAGTGGACCTTAAACACGATCGGTACATCTCACTGTCGTTTTCATAACTTGAAAACCAGAAGTTCCGGAAAGTACATTAGAATAATTTCTTGTCATTTCCATCAGAAATAAATATAATATCAGCTCTTATACTTGCTCAATACTGTACTATTGAATCAATTCCCCTGTACCTTAGCAGTGCCTTTAGATGTAACCAAGTTTGGGTTTCACTTGAATGAAAATAAATCAATAAAGCCCCACACCTTATGATGCAGCCAGTGTTACCAGATAGTTTAATTCCACCCTGCGCAGGCAAAAGCTGTAAATAATCTTGTAATTGTTTTATTAATAATTCATCTTGCTGTAAATACTGTGCTTTTAAGACTAAAGCAAAAACCCATAAACTACAAAATACTCGGAAGAGAACGATTCAATAGAACAATTACAAGTCAACAAAAAAGAGTATGATCCAGCTTTCAGAATTTCTGATATATTAATGCTTTATGTATGCATATTGATATTCTACAATTATTTTTCAATACGCATTATTTTACTAATTTTATTCAATTAGTTTTTATAGAACTCTAGTGTATAATTTTATATTTATATTCGTTTTCATAAAAGCTCAAGCTTCTCATTTTTTATATTTATTTAGTACATATTATTTCTTGTATCATTGTTCTTTGTTGAGTAAATTATAAAACGCAATGTCCGCAAAACAATACTCGCAATATTCTTTTGTGCAAATTGAAAACACAAATTAATAGAAATAAATTAAAATTATATTTGAATTGAAACTACTCTGGGCCTGGTTCCCTAGTTCCTCTCAAATGTAAAGCAGTATATAACAAAATTAAAGTCATAGTTAAATACTTTGCAATTAGAATAAGTTTGTAAACTGAAGAATGAATAGTTCGTCATAAGGATAATAAGGCTATTTTTTTCTCCTTAGCATACTGCCGTTTTATTCAATGCCCTAACTTAGGCAAGTGCTTGCATTTTCTATTTCGCTTTTTAACGCTCACGTTAGTAATAATTAAGTAGTTTTAAACAAACTGAATAATGAAATTTCAGGTTTTATTGATTCCCTAAACGGTTAAATAATTTTAAAAAAGAACTTATCTTTGAAAAAAAAAGCTTTTTGTATTTTATTCAAACTTTTTGCATGGCTGCTAAAAAAGGAATTTTAATTAAAAACCAACAAAGATAAGACCATAAACATATTTAGGTTTTTCAAGCCCTTGTTCTGTTGCATCATTTGCCACTTTTTTCAGTGTTTTATTTCAAATAGTTCGCGAGTTATGAGTGTTTTAGCAAACGGTTCCCCCCACTGCTTTCCCCCCTCCCCCGGGGTTGTCGACCATCCAGGGGGGCGAAGACATGTGGTTTCATATTCACTATAGTGCCTGTGACATTAATCAGAAATAATTTTGCGTCAAGTCTTCCATGCATGCTCAAAATACCCCTTCAGATCGTGAACTATAATGCAAATCGTGTTCGAGCTTGCTACTGTCATTTTGTTTTTCAAAGCGTTAACAGTACTTAAATGATTTTAACAAACTGAATAATGATATTTTGGACATTATTTGAAAAAAAAATCAAACAATTTTGATTTGGAATTTATTTTAGTCAAAAAAAGTTTGTTTTGCGCATTTTATTCAAAAATTTTGCTTGTTTGCGAAAAATGGAATTTTACTCAGGAAACCAACAAAGATAGGTCCATAATCATATTTAGCTTTTATGAAGCACTTGGTTTGTTGCGTCGATTGCCACTTTTTTCAGTGTTTTATCTCAAATAGTTCGCGAGTTATGAGTGTTTTAGAAAACGGTTCCCCCACTGCTTTCCCCCCTCCCCCGGGGTTGTCGACCACCCAGGGGGGCGACGACATGTGGTTTCATAATCACCATCGTGCCTGTAACAATAATCAAACATAATATTGCGTCAGCCTTTCCATGCATGCTCAACCCCCTTCAGATCCTGGACTAATCTGCCACGCAGGGTGGTCGCAGCTAAAATGTTGTTGTTTATTTACAGGAAGGATTAAACTATTGATGTATGTAAATTTTAGCTCACCGGAAGCCGCCGATAAAAGTATATTCCACGATATTTTTCATTATATTTTTTAGAAAATAATGGTTTTTTATTTCAGGTAGTTTTCAATTTTCATGAATTTTTAACTACGATGTAATATGCATCCTATAAGTGTGAAAAACCAATCAGAAATGACTTTTATTAAATTTTAGTCCTCCTTATTGAACGGATGAATTAAAACTGAAGTATAAGGCGTACGTCCGAAAAAAGTAAAAACATAATTGTTCAACAATCTTGGCTTATTTTTGTGAAAAAGAAATTTTTTTTCAAAAAACTCTTATGGAGTAAGTTACTACAACCATGAGTGCAAGTTTGGTGATGTGTTCAAGACGGAAAAAAAATTTCAGCCCCCCGCCTCAAGCATGCGTGCTTAAGGAAAAATTTATGTGTGTAAATGTTGTAGATTTTAACAATGCCAGTTTTGGAATCTGATTTCAGTTTTAAGCTTTTGACTTTTCTAACAACACGAACTTAGTTTAGATTGTAATATTTAAGCGTTTTGATATTGTAATTCCAAAAACCTAAAAGCCGCCAATAACGGGGACTCTTGGGGGGTTTTCTCCAGATTTTTTTTCAAATTGAAGTTCAAAAAACGCAATAGTAGGCCATTTCGATAAAGTTCAGGGAAAGGAGGGGTTTAGGGACTCTCTAACATCATTTTTTAAAAACTGATTGCCTCAAAATCACAATATTAGGTGACCTTCAAAAATATTAGAGGGGGGGGGGGGGCGCTCTGGACTCTCCTCGAAATTGAAGCTTTAAAAACGAAATTGTACTCCATCTTTCATAACGTTTATACGCTTTTTGAATGCATTATCGAAGGGATGGAGTTCAGGAACTCTCCTTCGGCAATATTTCGAAATTGAAGTTCCAAAAACGCAATTTTAGACGATGTTGGATAGGGCTAAAAGCGTTCGGGGCTCCCTGCCGTTAGTGTTTTGCCAATCGCAAACATTTTTATTGCAGCAATAAAATCGCTTGGGACATAAGATTTTTCACTTTTGCAACATAAATCAATTCTGATCGGAAAGTCTACCCAAGTTAGTGCCAATTTAACCAGAAAAGAAGGAAAGGTGGGGAAGGGTATGGGCGACTAATGATAATAAACTGGCACCATTCCCCCATAGTCTTCATTTGGAAATAAATTATTTCGTAAGATAGCCGGTGGTGAAATTAGCCATAAAAAAACCCACTTCAGTGAAGTAGATACATTTTTTAAACGAGGTATATTTTCCAATATTAATTAATTGAAAAAAAATCAATAGGGGAACTGAATCCTCACCCCAGGGAGGGCCGCCGACTCACATCCCTCTTAAATCACTCAAATATAGCCTAAAGTGGCATTTTAAATATTTCAGCTTCGAAAAATTTTTGGAAGAGAACTCCCGAACCCCTTCTTCTGAATTTACCACAAATATCCTAAATTTGAGTTTTAAGAGGCATCAGTTTCTAATATTTTTTTTCTAGGAACAGTACCCCCCCCTTACCTATATACATGACTTATGACCGCCTAAAAGTTTTAATATTTTAATTTCGGAAACTTTTTGAAAGAAGCGTCCAACTCCCTTCCCCCTTAAGTTATCTAAAGATATCCTAAAACAGAGCTCCTAAAATTTCAGAAACAGAAATATTTCGGGCTGGGCGGTGGAATACCCCCCCCCCTCTTTGTATTTATTAAAGCAGTATAAGCTTGTGTTTAAGATTTATTTTTCTATTGAAAGAGCAACTCACCTCCCTACATCACCAAAGACAACCCGAAGTTTTAATACTTCAATTTCGAAAATGTTCCGAGAAAGACCCCCGAATTCCCTAACTCTTAACTCACTCAAAAATAGCCTAATTAACAGTTTAATACTTCAGCATGGAGAAATTTTCGAGGAAGAAACCCCTCCCCCCCCCCCCCGAACTTCTTCCCCTAAGTTCACCAAATTTGACTTAAATTTGCGATTTCCTCTATTCATCACCAAAGTTTAAAAAATTTAAGTTCTAAAACTTATTGAGAGAAGGCCTTCGAATTCCTTCCTTAGTCCCCAAAGATAACCTAAAGCTGAGTTCTGAATACTTCAGCTTCGAATTTTTTTCGGGGAAGGGGAACCCCGAATCCCAAGACGGTCTAAAGTTGCGCTTTTAAGACTCCAGTTTCGGAATTTCGCCTAAACAGAGCCCCCTCCCCCTTGACATTGCCAAAGACAGCCTAAAAGTTTTAAGACTTCAATTACAAACACTTTTCGGGAGAGGGTCTCAAATTCCCTTTCTCCTATGAAACTTAAGTATAGCCTCAAACAGTTTTTAATACATCAGCTACAAAACATTTTTCGTTTAGAACACCAACAACCATCGCAGCAATCCACCAAAGATTGCCTAAATTAGTGTTTTTAAGACTCCAATTTCCGATTTTTTTTTTAAACCTCCCCACACCATTAAAGACAGCCTCAACATTTTTGACTTTTAAATTTTTAAGAAATTGCAGTGGGGAAAATCCCAAACCACTCCTAGCTTCAAAAACGACTTTCAATTCAGTTTTTCGATATTTTATTCTGGATCCCTTGAGTAGCCACCCCCCTCCCTCGTTTTAGATTGTCCAAAAATACAAACGTTTTAAGACCTCAGTATCGTGGGCTAATTTGCGGACTCACTCTCTTTGCAAGAGCAGAGTTTTTTCGCAATTTCGTGTTGTCGTTATTTTTCTCGTTTCCTTTTCTTTCTCTCGCCCCCCCTCCCCTCATATTTCCATTCTAGCGAGTGTTAGATTGGAAGACATTAGAATTTAGTGATTCCTCAAGTCCAAGAATATTTTACCAGAAACATGTTGAAAATGCAGGAACAGTTGCCCATCGGTGTTTCAAAACAAGCTCGAAAATTTCCCCCCGAGTCTTTCCAAAAC